>NW_027491982.1:0-288010 GCF_021521415.1 Bidens hawaiensis | reverse complement strand
TTTCGGTTTTGCTAGTTTAGGTTTATTTGGGTTTGGCCTTTGGGCCTCTTGTAAATGTTAACTATATATAAAGCATGTTTAATCATTTTAGGGTTGCCAGTTGTTGAGAACCTTGAGAGCCATCATAATCCTAGAGAGAAAATACCGATTTGGGTAATCTCATGTACTAGACGATCTAATAATATAATCGTGTGCATTTGGAGTATTATCGTGTTTATTATATTCATATTGTTCTTCTATCTCGTTCTTGAATCACCACTGTGTTAGGATTCCGCACTAACATCGTGTTTGGGTTGATATCATATTGTAGTGATCCAGATTCGGGACTTACACACACACACACACACACACACACACACATATATATAGTTATTTTACGAGTTGTAACAATTGGTTCGGGTTTGTAATAGTTGGATTTTTGGATAAAAATTCTAGAGAAATCTAAAACACCTTTTATTTAACTATAAAATTGATTTTAGTTATTTTATAATAATTTATAAACATATATTTGATTTATTAAAACTATTAAGTGGTTTGTAAAAATAAACAAAATGAATCTGCAGTGACCCAGGTTCGAACCCGGGTCTCCATGACCACAACACACATACACAACCACTGGACCAAATGAGTTTTGTTGTTAAAAGATGGAAATTATAATTTAAAAACACATTCTCATGTTCATTTCCTTCCTCACAAAACCCTAGATTCAATTCTTCAAATCCGATCCATGGTTGTTAAATTAAAGTTAGGAGTTTTGTTATACGCTTGAAACTAATACTATTTCATATAAAAATTACCATTAAAGTCACGGAAAGACGACGAACTAGACTCGGCCGGAGTTAACTTTGATGAACGGATTGGAGGTTGTGGTTAATTTGTTTGTGTATTGTAAGGTTTGCGAAATATTTGGACGATGTCTAGGGTCCTTTTTATAGTGTCAGTTGGATAGATTCGTGTTTAATCCGTGTTATTAAAGCTTTGAGTATTATTCCGACGGGTTAGATTAATTACGAGTTAATGATAATGTTAAAGGTAAAATAAATCAAGTAATAATGTTTGTAGTTAGTGGAGACGACGTTTGGGATGATTAACGGATTAAAACGAATGTTAAAAAGTCGTTTTTACATATCGTCGGCGCTGGAATCTTGGATCGGAAAAACAATGGGGAGGGGGGAACGGGGGCTGGGTTAGATATTATATTTTTTTTATTATAATTTAAGTTATTTACATATTAGCCCTTCTTATTTTGGATATTCTTATATTTTGTTTTTTTAAACTTTATTTACATATTGAACCTTGAAATTTATAATTATATATAACTTAATCAAAAACTTGAAATATTTTATTATCTTTGGAATGTTTACGTTTTACACTCGTATATGTTGGAACTTGATTATTTTATAAACTTTTAAGGCTCGGAGATTCGTTAATTGAACAAGATGAATATAAAGTGAACTTAACGAACTTTAAATCATTGAAATTTATATACAGTTCATAACTTTCAGATACGAATATATTGAAACGACAAGCAAGTCGGTTTAACGAATACAAATACAAATACAAATACAAATACGAAAAATTGACAAATGTCACAATCTTTGTGTAGTTTATATAATTGTTGACGTCGAATTAAGTATGTAATTTGTATGATTTTTTGTATGTTGTACGTTTTTATTGCTCAAAACAAGTGTATGTTATATAAATTTGTGTAGGTTATATATTTATTGTTTATATTTAATGAACACATTTGTATGACATTTTTTTATTAGTTATGACAATAATGTTTCTAGATATATCAATTAAAAATATATATTATGTTTTGATATTTATTGTTAAAAATTACGCGTTGATATATGCTAATAATTAAGTGAAAATAAATTGTTTTTTATATAAAGAAATAGTATTATATAAATAAATTATATTTTTGTTGGATAAAATGAAAAGGATATAAATAAATTATAAAACTAAATTAGTGTTTTTATCTTTTAACTATTATAGTTAAATTAGGTAAATATATTAATTAGAGAGAGATTTATTATGGTTATATCAGTTGTATTAATTTTTGAGAGAGAGTGCATTTATTGTTGCATTCACATCTTTTTAATTTATCTTTAAGCTTTTAAAACCTAAAATAAAACTAGTGTGTCATATTCATTTCTCGCATTTCTCACAGTAATATCATTTCTCTCATGAACTGAAACATATATATATATATATATATATATATATATATATATATATATATATATACATACATACTAAAAGGTAGTCGCGCGATGCGCGACACCAACAACTTAAAACACCGCATTCATAAACCAATCAGCCAATAACATAAATCATAGTTGTCAATAGCGGTGATAGCGGGCGCACTATGTAGCGATGCGGCATAGGCCGCTATATACAAAATATCGGTCATTTAGCGTGATTCTAGCGGTATTTAGGGTTTTTTTAATTTTATTTTATGTTTTAATATAATAAATTGTAGAAACCTATTTTTAAGGATTGTTTATCAACCAAACAACTGCTGCACCTTCCACAAGTTCCACCGTAAAAGCTTATTTTGTGAAAATAAAGCCCAATTATTTGCTTAAAATTTTTCTATTCCTTTATCACTAAATATGAAATAGCAGTCGATATTTACCTCTATTCGCTATGTAGCATATAGATGACCCGTCATTATTTACCGCTATTCGCTATTGACAACTATGGCATAAATCATATCCAACAAATATGTATCCAAACTCATAATATGGACAAAGACGTGCAAAACCGCAGCACCCAAATTCTTATTTTTTAAAGTTTAACATTTAGTTTACTATAGATAAAGTGTGCAAGGCGACAATATATGTACAAAGAAGAATCAAAACGGCCTAACATCAATTTGGATATTTTCCAGGCGAGCTTAAAATGTCGTATGTGGAAATAGGGAACATGTCATGAGTTATCTTTCACCCATACATGCTCTTAAATGCTCTCTTGGAAACTTCTTGTTTTGCTACAACAATAGATCAATAATATTCAAATAAGATTGCTAATTCACCTAAATATAATTGATGTATAACAGTTTGATTTATTCAAAAACAAAATATTATTGTTATATGCCATAGAAAAGAAAACATAAGAAATGTGTGGTGTTGGCAATGATTAAACTTAAGTCGTTTAACCAATAATGTCAAAAATTAAAGTTTGGGCTTTACTTTAAATGAGCCAGTTAGCGAAGCTTACATGGGCTTAAGCTTAAATGTTGTGATCTAGCCCGGATTGTATAAAGCTCGAACTGACTCTCATCAAGTTAGCTTGTTATTCTTCAAAAAGATATTATTTTGTTTTCACACATCAATGTATATAAAAGGAAAAAAAAACTATAAAACCATAAAATTTAAAAACAAAAAATCTAAATTATATTGTAGAGTTATAACTTATATATTATGAAATAGGCTTTAATTTATACGAGCCGAACAACCAAATAAACAAGCCTAATGAGTGAGCCCACAAGCCAAGCCGGATCGGCAATGGCATGGCAATGTGTTCCCCTATTCAGTTTCGGATTAAAGCCGAATTACCAATTCAGTTGCGATTTAAACCAGACCAAAAACTGAATTTGTTATTTGGTTCGGTTTTAATTGGGTTTACTTGAGGGACTTTAATTTGACTTTAAACGGAAAATAATTCATCCAAACACTGTTTTATATATATGCTTTTATTACAGATTGTAAAATAGACAATGCTTGTATGCTTTAATATTTGACAGTTTGTGTTAAAGAGTAGTATGTATTTAAATTTGATATATAATTATTTTGGCTGTTGTAAATTAGTTATAGAATCCTTACATGAACTTTGGGTTCTTTTTTTCGCCATGGTCTTCACATACGAACTTAACGGTTTAAAGTCCTGCTCAACAAAAAGGCCTTATAAACCAAAAATAAAACAAAGAGCCAAATGCAAAAGTCAACCAACAACCACAAATACTTTGAGCACCATTGTTAAATAGCATACCTTTAAAGCGACATGTCGAAAGAAAATTAATTATAGCCTCCACTGTCAAACAATAAGTTGGCACATTAATGAGATAGGCTGCGAAAAACGCATATGTGTAAGATAAGTATGAACACCCATTTCAAAGACCATATAGCATGCTTCAATTATTTTTAACCAATAATGATCTATTGGTTTCATGTCTATTCATTGAATGAAATGAGCTAATGTTACAAAAGCTAGAGGCTATCAAATAGTGCAATCTAAACCTAACTCAATTGATTACAATAACTAATGCAGCGCATAAATAATCTGCATTTAAAAAAAAAACAAAAAGAGTTACATACTCCTCACAGATTCATATAAGCTCCTCTAAAAGAAAATGTTTTCTTGCTTTCTTTCCATTGTCAGCAAAATACCTGCAATAAATTTGAAACAGATAAACTTTCAGTAAGACTAAAACAAATAAACTGTCATTACAAACCATTGCAAGTTCAAATTTATAACCTCATAATCAACTCGTTGGATGTAAGCATAATTTAGGTCAACAAAAGAGTAAGATAGCCCAGTTATCTAAAAACAAAACAAAACTGAAGCAAAGCATGGTCGATACAATTTCTACAACTCCAAAATTCCGAGGTGATATTGAAATATAAGCTTTTCAACGTCTGAAAAGTTATTGAGAACATGTGTAAACAATTCACAACACGATAATGATACTAAAGTTCCAAATACTACCATACAAAGACCCACTCATATATCTCATAATTATTAGATTACATATAATAAATGAAAAAACTACCCTCAAACTCTATTGCATATATAAGATACATTAATTAATTAATTAATTAATGATTGGGTTGACATGTATTCAATTAAATGAACCAACCAAACAAATCTGAACGAACATGAAATTTTTTTTTTGCTCATGTTAAACGGAGTAATGGACAAACATGAGCACGTGTCTCGTTCATTTATTTATATTTGTCAACGTTCGTTCGTTTAAATTCGCTTATGTTTCTTCGTGACCTTCTTTAACATATTCAATTTAATTTTATAGGCCTACTACATTTTAGTCTAGTTTTAACAAATCTTACGCCCTACACATTGTTGTTCACAATTACTAAGTTTGTTTATGAACCGCTTGTTTAGACAGTTAACGAACAAACATAAATGAGCACAAATTCTTAACGAACAAACATGAACAAAAAACCATGTCTAATTAACTGTTTGTGTTCTATCGTTTGTTCTGTTAAATTTAAATAAACCAACATTTGTGTAAGGCCCCGTTACCGGTGCCCTACATTTGGTGTTGGATTTACTCATAAACACAGTTCTAAATATCAGAGTTAATTAAAACTTTACGCGAAATTTAAAACTTAAACCATAACATTTTACATAACCTTCAAATCTTGTCTTATAAAACATTCATAGTCATTTAAAATAAAACATAGTCTTTAAAACATCACAACGTTTCTTCGAGATGCCAGTATCTTCGATTCCATGCCATGTTTCTTCAATCACGCGAACTGCCTCAACCTATTTGCCTGCGTGCATACTAAAAGTCAGCTACGCTGAGTGAGTTCTAGTTAATCACATAACTTACTTTACATACACATATACGTGACCGAAGGTACGCATTACATACTTAACCTATCCATCAATCTTTCATACACATTCATAACTAACCTTACATTATAAAGAGCAGTCGCCCTACATACCTCGGATATTATTAGGGTCCGGTACCCTCCATCCTCGGATATTATTAGGGTTCGGTCACCTTTCAACCTCGGATATTATTAGGGTCCGGTCACCCTTCATCCTCGGCTACTATTAGGGTCTTGTACCCTCCATCCTCGGATATTATTAGGTTCTGGTACCCTTTCTTCCATACCTCCTTAACATACTTTCTATATACATAATCGTAAGTTTCACACATACATACATCATTCATCCTTCATCTTACAACATATATGTAACATCAACTATTACCTGGCAGTACAATAATATCCGAAGATCGTTCATGTACCGACAAGAAAGCATTCATACATTTCACATAATACATATATAGCATGCACTTATCACTTAGGATAAGTGTATTAACTATCACGTCGAGTATGCACACAGCCCCGAAAACATAACAAGGAATGGGGCTAGAAACTCACCTGAATGCGATTACGTTCACCGTTTATAGTTATTCCTTTCTTGAGCTGTGCACGACTAACTGTATAACAATTACACGTATCAATTAACTATCACGACGAACAGGGGTCCGGGGGCAGCGCCCCTGGCAGCGGGGTCTAGGGGCGGCAGCCCCTAGCAGGTTCCAAGGGGCAGAGCCCCTGGCTAGGGTCGAGCTGCCAGGTCAGCTTGGAAAAATTTTATTTCCATTAACTGTCGTAACACATTTTCCATTAGAATTTTGAATCATTATAAACTTGCAAACTTAAAAAGTTCAAGGGCTTCTTTGTAATTAAATCATGGTTTTCTAAGTCCAGGGACTGCTATGTCATTTCATTAAACTTCTAATTCATTACTTTGGTCTTAACTAATTGGGTTATCATAACAAACTGATCCATGTAGCGAATTGAACCCTTTAATGAACTAGTTATTAAGCGAACTGGACCTTATAACGAACCGGTCCTTTGACGAATCAGTTCATGTAGCGAATCAGTCCACGTAACGAATTGAACCATCCAATTCGTCATCTCCTTTAATGTCACACCCTCAAAATCCACTAACGGAGTTTTACCGTCAGAGGGTGTGAACTAACAGGATCGGAATCATTAGTTATAATCAAACCATAAAACAAAGTTTCAAAACCATGAAAACATTTACGAGTAATAAATGCGGAAGCGTAAAAACCATAGAAACCAATGTTGCATCACGCAGGACGACTTAAAACCCAATGATAACAGTTTAAAATAAGTTTGCATTATTAAAAGTGTTTCAAGCAATGCATGATCTTAAACCCCGCGCCCGCCTCGGCTACCTGAGAATAACATTCTAAAAGTGTCAACACGGGGTTGGTGAGTTCACAAGTTTATATAAAATAAAGTGTTTAGCGTTTGCGTTCAGCGTTCAGCGTTTTGCGTTCAGCGTTTTGCGTTAAGCGTTTTGCGTTACCAGATAGTGTTATGTCAATTATATATCTATAGGTAGCTAGCCTATAAAACAAGTATCACTAAGTGTTCGACACCGAAGCTGACTGTTTATCATTTGTCTTGCCACCAGGTCTATCCCGACCATGGTATGTGTTTAGCCAAGATTACACCCACTCGACCTCCAGTCGAGTTTAGCGTTGGGTGGGGTTTGTCAAACCCAGTAGTACTACTCAACAATGACTCGCTATTATACAATATTAAACGGTTCGATGTGAATGAAGGACTTTAGTTATTGCGTTTGCCACTTAGTCTTTACAAGTGATATATAATCTATATTAACAAAATCTTAAATGCGTTTTCGGAGTATGTTATCTCCCCCAAGTGAAAAGCGTTTGAAAACAGTTTAAAACGGGGAAAGTGAAACTCACTGTTTGCGAAGTATTCCCAAAATAATTCACCAAGATGCGCGTCACAGAAAAACTCTCTCTAGTGTTCTAAAACAACAAAGAGATTTTTCTAAGTGTCGGAATATTATCGAGTCTCTAGACCCGGCACATAATACCTATGCACATAACATGTTTCGTGTTTCGTTTGTGAATCGTGTCTGACTTTAACAAGTGTATTTGTGATACGTTACATGTGTAAACAATTATTTACGTGTCATGTATTCATAATGTACATCACTAGCAATTACTCCCCGTAAGGGCAATTTGGTCAACACATAACAATTAACTAGCAATAATTCCCCCACGAGGGCAATTTGGTCAAATCATGACAATCAATTAGCAATTATTCTCCTCAAGGGAAATTTGGTCAAAACACGATAATAAATTAGCAATCACGTTGTTTCATGCAACTTTCACAAAACTCAGCAACTAGTTTCTTAACGACAGAATTCTACTTGAAAAACTAGTCTATCCCACCGATCATAGCATCACAATTAATTTACCAAAAATCATCACAAAAGCATATATGTCTTAGGTTTCCAGAACATATTTTATTATATTTTTATTCCACATAGGTTTCTCACAATAACCAAATCATTACAGCAAACTTATAACAGTTAAATTCATGCGCAACAGAATTTTATTTGAAATTCCCGTTAAACGAAAAATCCAATAAATGCAAGACCACTTGGGTTAGGTTCCTAACTCAATAAGTCAACTTCCAGAAGTGGAACCAACCCAATTGGTCTCGTAGTTCATGAGATATAATATGTACAAAACAACCTAACAGTAGGTCTAACAACTCAGCTTTGCACAACGTTTTTGTAAAATCATAAAAGTTAACTTTTACACGTCCAAAAATTGCAAATTTATATTCTTTAGAAACTAGACTCAACCTAGTTTACTCTAGTATCAATAATCTCAACCAATTTTCACCTTTACACCCCGTTACAGTCAATTAAACATCAATAACACAATCTGTCCAGAAACTGTTTGCATCCAAACTCAACATATTAACTATCTATGAACCATAATTCATTCATATAATACTCTAGACTCCATAATCACTATCCATGCACATCAATTACACATTAATTACATGATTAGGGTTTTTGTTTGAACTCAAATCAAAGACACAAGCAATTAACATGTAACAATATCCATTCTAGTTATCAAATCATCATCAAATCAACAACAATCACATGAACACCATACACACATAAATCGGCCCCTAGGGTTTTCAATTAACCCATTAAACATCGAAATTAAGTATAAGGGATGCAAGGGATAGTCGTTTATACCTTCCTAGCACCTTAATCTTCAATCAAAAGCTTGAAAACTTGGTTGTATGTGTGTGTGTGAATGGCGGCAGCCGTGAGGGGGGGGGGGAGAAGAGTCCGATCGGGGTAGAGGAGAGGAGGGAAAAAGTGAGTTAGGGTTTAGGTTTATTATTATTAATAATAATAATATGTTACACTCAAGTCCCTCAACTTTCAATTGTTGCTTTTCTAGCTTAACTAACTAGTTCTAGTACATTGAGTTAACGTTTATAACGATGTTATCACACAACACATAAGTCTAACACATAATTATCACATAACTACTGTTTTGACGCTTTTCGTTTATTCACCAATCGTTTGCGTCAACTCGTTTGCGTTTCGGTGCAATTCCCGAAAGACTACACATGTAGTAAGTGTTAAGCGTCATTTAAACCCAAGTTTAAATGTAATGAGGTGTGCGTTATAGATTCAGTGATCTTAAGTTTGAATTGACGGAATTGAGTTAACGGAGTTAACCTGAAATTGACGATTGTCACATCATTCCCATGTTAAAGAATTTTCGTCCCGAAAATTTGAATCAAGTCGTGATGAGTGTCTGAAAAAGTAAAAAAAATTTTCAGTTTGTCATATCATCCCCTAGTAGAAAGAAATTTCGTCCCGAAATTTAATTCATACCTCCGGTGATTTCTGACGGTTTGCCGGGTTTCGCGGTTTTCTGTGTTTGGTTAGCCCTTCAAAAAGCTGAGGATACTTTTTCATCATTTGATCCTCGCGTTCCCACGTGAACTCCGGTCCACGTCTCGTGTTCCAATGAACCTTAACGATTGGAATTTTGCTGTACTTGAGCGTTTTGGTTTCCCAATCCAAAACCTCGACTGGTTCCTCAATGAAACGTAACTGTTCATCAACTTGCAGTTCATCCAAAGGGACTACTTGAGTCTCATCGGTTAGGCATTTCTTCAAATTGGATACGTGGAATACATTGTGTACGCCACTGAGTTCCGTTGGTAGGTCCAGTCGGTACGCCACCGGACCAATGCGCTCAGTTATTCGATAAGGGCCAACGTATCGTGGGTTGAGTTTGTTTCGCTTTCCAAAGCGAACCACACCTTTCCAAGGTGAGACTTTGAGTAACACTCGATCGTTCACTTGAAATTCGAGAGGTTTTCGGCGCTTGTCGGCGTAACTCTTTTGGCGATCTCGTGCTGCTGCCATGCGATTTCAGATTTGAACAATCTTTTCCGAAGTTTCGAGTACCAGTTCTGGACCAGTGATTTGGCTGTCACCCACCTCTGCCCAGCAGAGTGGTGATCGACACTTCCGTCCGTACAGCGCTTCAAACGGCGCTGCTTTAATACTTGCGTGGTAGCTGTTATTATACGAAAACTCTACCAAAGGTAAGTGAGGTTCCCAACTTTTTCCGAAATCCAATACACATGCACGCAACATGTCCTCTAAGGTCTGAATAGTTCGTTCACTTTGCCCATCCGTCTGAGGATGGTATGCTATGCTCATATCAAGACGGGTGCCTAGTGCGCTTTGTAGCGACTTCCAAAAGTGCGAAGTGAAACGGGAATCTCGATCAGAAATGATTGAGACAGGCACTCCGTGCCTAGACACCACTTCTTTCATGTAGACGCGAGTCAATCTTTCCATTTTGTCCGATTCCTTAATCGCTAAGAAGTGTGCAGACTTAGTCGACCGGTCAACGATCACCCAGATGGTATCGCATCCCGTCGATATCTTAGGTAAACCCGTGATAAAATCCATTGAGATGTGTTCCCATTTCCACATTGGGAGTTCCGGTTGTTGCAGTAGACCAGATGGTTTCTGGTATTCTATTTTGACTCTGGCACAAGTCAAGCATTTGCTCACGTAGGTGGCAATGTCGGCTTTCATGTTCGGCCACCAGTAAAGTGCCTTTAAATCATGATACATTTTATCTGAGCCAGGGTGGATAGAATATCTGGACTTGTGTGCTTCGTCCATTACCAGAGTTCTCAACTCTCCGAACCGTGGAACCCAAATCCGGTTCTCAAAATATCGGACCCCGTCCGATCTGGTTTCAAGTTGCTTGTTCATGCCCCGCATGAGTTCTGATGGAAGATTATCATCTTTCAAAGCTTCGAGTTGCGCATCGCGAATCTGGTCGGGTAAGTTTGCATGAATCATGAGTTGCAATGCTCGCACTCGCCTGGGTTTATCTGTTTGTTTTCTTCTGAGGGCGTCGGCCACTACATTGGCCTTGCCAGGGTGGTACTTGATGGCACAATCATAATCTTAAGCAGCTCGACCCAACGACGCTGTCGCATGTTCAGCTCCTTCTGATCGTAGATATGCTGGAGACTCTTGTGGTCGGTGTAAATGGTAAACTTGGTACCGTACAAGTAATGCCTCCATATCTTAAGGGCAAACACCACAGCTCCGAGTTCTAAATCATGGGTCGTGTAGTTCTTCTCGTGAACCCGTAGTTGTCGAGAGGCATAAGCTATAACCTTCTCGAGTTGCATCAGCACACAACCGAGGCCTTGTATTGATGCGTCACAGTGTACCTCGAAATTTTCCGTTCCCTCTGGGAGGGCTAGAATAGGGGCGCTACAGAGTTTGGTTTTCAACAGTTGAAAAGCGGATTCTTGCGCGTCACCCCAATTGTACTTAGTGCCTTTGTGAGTCAAAGCGGTGAGGGGTTGAGCAATCTTTGAAAATCCCTCGATGAAACGTCGGTAGTAGCCGGCCAGTCCTAGGAATTGCCGCACCTCAGTCGGAGTCTTAGGTGCTTCCCTGTTTTTGATGGCCTCTACCTTACCGGGATCGACATGGATACCATTCTCGTTGATCACATGTCCTAAAAAGTGAACCTCGCGAAGCCAAAACTCACATTTCGTGAGTTTAGCATACAGTTGTTCCTTCTTCAATAATTCCAGAATTACCCTTAAGTGTTCTCCATGGTCAGCTTCGTCCTTGGAGTAGACGAGAATATCATCAATGAAAACAATCACAAACTTGTCGAGGTACGCCTTGCATACTCGATTCATGAGATCCATAAATACGGCTGGTGCGTTGGTTAGGCCAAAAGGCATAACCGAAAACTCGTAGTGACCATACCGTGTTCTGAAAGCCGTCTTTGAGATATCTTCTTCGCGCACGCTTAGTTGGTGGTAACCAGATCGCAGATCGATCTTCGAGTAATAAAACGGTTCTTGACCGTCACCTTGTTCAACTCCCGGTAGTCGATGCACATGCGGAAAGTCCCGTCCTTCTTTCTGACAAATAAGACAGGGGCTCCCCATGGCGATGAGCTAGGTCGGATAAAACCCTTATCCAATAAATCCTGCAACTGAGTGGACAGTTCCTGAAGCTCCGCCGGTGCGAGTCGATACGGGGCTCGTGCTATGGGTGCTGCACCGGGTGTCAACTTGATTTGGAATTCGACTTGTCGTATAGGAGGGAGTCCAGGCAAATCCTCCAGGAAAACTTCCAGAAAATCCCGCACAATCGGTATATCTTCAATTCGCTTCTCCTCTGAGGGTTTTTCAACAATCTGCGCCAAAATTGCCGGATGACCCTTTCGTAGATACTTCTGCGCCTTCATGAGGGTGATGACGCTAGTGGTCATGCCGCTTCTCTCGCCCCGGATCGAAATGATCTCGCCGGAAGGGGTAGTAATGTGGACTATCTTGTCGTGACATATAATCTCCGCTCGGTTCTCGGATAACCAGTCCTTGCCGACCACGACATCGAAACTACTAAGCGAAAAAGGAATAAGGTCAATATCGAAAACATGACCTGACAGTTTTAACTTACATCCCGCAAGTACATGAGTCGTTACTATAGTCTTACCGTCAGCTAATTCAACAGGAAACTTAGCATCTAACGGAGTTGGAGTTAAGTCTAAGAGTTGACTAAAGGCTTTCGACACAAAACTCCTATCAGCTCCAGTGTCAAACAATACAGAAGCAAAACGATCGTTCACAGGGAACTTACCAGTCACCACATACGGATCATTGCGGGCTTGACCCGACCCAATAACAAAAGCTCTTCCTTAACCATTGTTTCCACCACTACTGCCACTTCCATTACCTCCATTGTTGTCGTTCTGTTTCAGCTTGGGACAATCTTTCCTGAAATGACCTTCCTGCCCACATTCGAAACATCCCTTCGTCGTCATAGGTGGTTTAGGAGCACCCTTTGCCGCAAGGTCTCCTCTACATTCCTTTGCCTGGTGCCCCATCTTTCCGCATCTCTGATACTTGACACGGTCACACGGACAAGCATGATGGTAGTTGCACCTATTGCACTTCGGATATTTCCCAGCATATCCGCTCGAACCCTGCCCGCTACCGTTGTTATTGTTGTTGTGACTCTGATTGTTGAAGCTCTGAGTGAATTCGGGCTTACGGTAGTGTTCTTGCTGTGGGAGGTTCGAGGATGAGGATCTGGTGTTGTCAAACTTTCTCTTTCCGCTGCTCGGGTTGTTGTTGCTGTTGTTGTCATTACTCGGGTTGTTACGGGCTTTAGCGGTTGAACCCCTAGGTGGTAACGCACCTTGGGTCACAGCTTGATCCGTCAGTTTGTGAGCTAAACGGATCGCTTGTTGAATCGTGGCTGGTCTGGAAGACGTCACCATGCTCTGAATTTGCGGTGCTAACCCATCAATATACATTTCAATCCTCTTACTCGGCGGATCTACCATCCGCGGACACATCACCGCTAACTCGTGAGAACGGGTAGTGTAAGCTTCGATTTCTGAGCCCACCATCTTCAATGACCAAAATTCTGACTCTAACTTTGCAATCTCTTCTCTCGGACAATACTCTTCTCGCATCATGTTTTTGAACTCCTCCCAGTTCATCGCGTTAGCCAGTTCCAATCCAAGGATCTGCACATTTGAATTCCACCAAGTGAGGGCAGAATCCTCAAGTGTTCCAGCAGCGAATTTGACCCTACTGGCAGGGGGACAATTACACATCTCAAACGCCGATTCGGCCTTCTCAGCCCAACGCAGGAAGCCTATAGCTCCCTCAGTGCCCTTAAACGTACTGGGCTTGCAGTCAAGGTAATTCTTGAAGGTACACGTTCCAGTTGGACCTCCAGCTTGGTTCTGAACATGTGCGGCTAAAGCGGCCGCCGCATGGTCGTTCAGCAGAGTTTGGAGTTCAGCTGCAGTCAAGTTGATGTTACCACGTCCATGTCCAGCGTTTCTTCCAGCCATTTCCTAGAATCACAGTATAAAATGTTAAACACAAATTTTTCTTTCATATACAACACACCATACATGTAATAAAAGATAGGTAAGAAAGAAATAAGAAACAACATCATATCACAACCATATATTAATCTAATTAATAATTCATGATTAAAACCATTGTATTCGCTACAAAGTATTTCCAATCAATCCTTAAAATCATAGAAAATAATAGTTCGGATGGAGACAACCCCTCCATCTAGGTGTTATCATCACTAGATGTCATCATCTGAGGACACCTCTGAGTGTGCCTCCTCCTCAGCCGGTTCTTCCTCCGGTTCTTCTTCAGGTTCCTCCTCGGGATCTTCCTCGGGGTCCTCCTCAGGCTCCTCTTCGGGATCTGCCTCAGGCTCGGCCTCAGGCTCTGCCTCAGGTTCGGCTGCGTTCTGAGCAATTTGCATTTGTAAGACATCGCAACGCTCTAAAGCTATCTCGGTTCGGGTCCTTGCTACTTGGAGTTGCTCTTGCAAGTCTATCATCTCGGCTTGCATCTTTCTCATAATCTTCATCTGTTGATCACTAGCCTCTTGCATTTCCTTCATTGCCACTGTCATGCGGGCAATTTCCTCCTTAGTCTCGGTTCCGTCTTTTAACAGTCCGGAAACGTTAGCTCTCGTATAGCGCATGTAACCCACGTCACGCTCCAAGCATGAAACAACAGCTGCGAGAACTCGCTCTACAGGTTCGGTTATGGGTGGTAGGGTGTTGGGATAAGCAGGGTGGCTCGGGTGAGGTAATGGGGGAACTTGTTCGCGATAGACCATACGTCTGATCATATTAGGGTACCAATCCCAGCTAACTTCGTTTTCGTACATGCCTCCGGATAAGCGGTACCTCTTCGGTGCGGGAGCTTCGAGTTCCGGGACTACACGGGGTGGCGATGCGGTAGGTAACTGCGGTTCCTTCCCTTGAGCATGAGTCATCGGATCGGATGATGATGAGGATGGCGTCGACATCCCTACAGGTAAGCCGTGTATACGCGCGTATGAGTGAAAAGGGGTAAAGAGATAAGATAACAAAGACTACACAAATCTATGCAGTGCGTATCATTATAACTAATGGGTCGTCGCGGTTATAGTCTAGTATGCATGCAGCTTCTAGTTCGCTATAACCAATGGCTCTGATATCAATCTGTCACACCCTCAAAATACACTAACGGAGTTTTACCGTTAGAGGGTGTGAACTAACAGGATCGGAATCATTAGTTATAATCAAACCATAAAACAAAGTTTCAAAACCATGAAAACGTTTACGAGTAATTAAATGCGGAAGCGTAAAAATCATAGAAACCAATGTTGCGTCACGCAGGACGACTTAAAACCCAATGATAACAGTTTAAAATAAGTTTGCATTATTAAAAGTGTTTCAAGTAATGCATGATCCTAAACCGCGCGCCCGCCTCGGCTACCTGAGAATAACATACTAAAAGTGTCAACACGGGGTTGGTGAGTTCACAAGTTTATATAAAATAAAGCGTTTAGAATTTGCGTTCAGCGTTCAGCGTTTTGCGTTCAGCGTTTTGCGTTAAGCGTTTTGCGTTAAGCGTTTTGCGTTACCAGATAGTGTTATGTCAATTATATATCTATAGGTAGCTAGCCTATAAAACAAGTATCACTAAGTGTTCTACACCGAAGCTGACTGTTTATCATTTGCCTTGCCACCAGGTCTATCCCGACCATGGTATGTGTTTAGCCAAGATTACACCCACTCGAACTCCAGTCGAGTTTAGCGTTGGGTGGGGTTTGTCAAACCCAGTAGTACTACTCAACAATGACTCGCTATTATCAAATATTAAACGGTTCGATGTGAATGAAAGACTTTAGTTATTGCGTTTGCCACTTAGTCTTTACAAGTGATATATAATCTATATTAACAAAATCTTAAATGCGTTTTCGGAGTATGTTATCTCCCCCAAGTGAAAAGCGTTTGAAAACAGTTTAAAAAGGGGAAAGTGAAACTCACTGTTTGCGAAGTCTTCCCAAAATAATTCACCAAGATGCGCGTCACAGAAAAACTCTCTCTAGCGTTCTAAAACAACAAAGAGATTTTTCTAAGTGTCGGAATATTATCGAGTCTCTAGACCCGGCACATAATACCTATGCACACAACATGATTCGTGTTTCGTTTGTGAATCGTGTGTGACTTTAACAAGTGTATTTGTGATACGTTACATGTGTAAGCAATTATTTACTTGTCATGTATTCATAATGTACATCACTAGCAATTACTCCCCGTAAGGGCAATTTGGTCAACACATAACAATTAACTAGCAATTATTCCCCACGAGGGCAATTTGGTCAAATCATGACAATCAATTAGCAATTATTCCCCTCAAGGGCAATTTGGTCAAAACACGATAATAAATTAGCAATCACGTTGTTTCATGCAACTTTCACAAAACTCAGCAACTAGTTTCTTAACGACAGAATTCTACTTGAAAATCATCACAATTAATTTACCAAAAATCATCACAAAAGCATATATGTCTTAGGTTTCCAGAACATATTTTATTATATTTTTATTCCACATAGGTTTCTCACAATAACCAAATCATTACAGCAAACTCATAACAGTCAAATTCATGCGCAACAGAATGTTATTTGAAATTCCCGTTAAACGAAAAATCCAATAAATGCAAGACCACTTGGGTTAGGTTCCTAACTCAATAAGTCAACTTCCAGAAGTGGAACCAACCCAATTGGTCTCGTAGTTCATGAGATATAATATGTACAAAACAACCTAACAGTAGGTCTAACAACTCAGCTTTGCACAACGTTTTTGTAAAATCATAAAAGTTAACTTTTACACGTCCAAAAATTGCAAATTTATATTCTTTAGAAACTAGACTCAACCTAGTTTACTGTAGTATCAATAATCTCAACCAATTTTCACCTTTACACCCTGTTACAGTCAATTAAACATCAATAACACAATCTGTCCAGAAACTGTTTGCATCCAAACTCAACATATTAACTATCTATGAACCATAATTCATTCATATAACACTCTAGACTCCATAATCACTATCCATGCACATCAATTACACATTAATTACATGATTAGGGTTTTTGTTTGAACTCAAATCAAAGACACAAGCAATTAACATGTAACAATATCCATTCTAGTTATCAAATCATCATCAAATCAACAACAATCATATGAACACCATACACACATAAATCGGCCCCTAGGGTTTTCAATTAACCCATTAAACATCGAAATTAAGTATAAGGGATGCAAGGGATAGTCGTTTATACCTTCCTAGCACCTTAATCTTCAATCAAAAGCTTGAAAACTTGGTTGTATGTGTGTGTGTGAATGGCGGCAGCCGTGAGGGGGGGGGGAGAAGAGTCCGATCGGGGTAGAGGAGAGGAGGGAAAAAGTGAGTTAGGGTTTAGGTTTATTATTATTAATAATAATAATATGTTACACTCAAGTCCCTCAACTTTCAATTGTTGCTTTTCTAGCTTAACTAACTAGTTCTAGTACATTGAGTTAACGTTTATAACGATGTTATCACACAACACATAAGTCTAACTCATAATTATCACATAACTACTGTTTTGACGTTTTTCGTTTATTCACCAATCGTTTGCGTCAACTCGTTTGCGTTTCGGTGCAATTCCCGAAAGACTACACATGTAGTAAGTGTTAAGCGTCATTTAAACCCTAGTTTAAATGTAATGAGGTGTGCGTTATAGATTCAGTGATCTTAAGTTTGAACTGACGAAGTTGAGTTAACGGAGTTAACCTGAAATTGACGATTGTCACATTTAACGAATGACTATAACGAATCAAGGGTGATTTGTTATCTTTTCCCTTAACGAATTGAACACGAACTGGAACTAGTTCGCCATGCTTTCTTTAACGAATTACTTGGCGAATAACCCTTAGTTCGTTAACGAATTAGGGTTAGGGTTTGTCAGAGAATGTCAGAAACATTCTCTGACATCCTTAAATACCCAGCCGCCTTTCCGGTGCCGCCGTGCCGGAAAACCGGGCGGTGGCCGGAAAAACGTGTTTCAGCACTTCGTCTCGTTTGATCCAGATCTGAGCTAGGGTGACCCCTAAACTCATCTTAGGTTCGGTTTATACCCGGTAATACCCGGATCTCGTAACGGTGTCGGCTCGTCGTTTCGTGACTAAATCTAACGGTTTTAAGTTTATAAACATCATACTATTATTACCTCGGGTCGGTGTTCGGTTTCCTTCTTGATTTCGGATTAGGCAAGAAGAGAACTAGAGAGAGATATTAAGTGTGTATTTTGGTGATGTATGGAATATGTGAGAAATGAATGATTAAATGGGTAATTAAGGCTTATATAATTATGGATCATGGGCTTAAGCCCATGGTCTTTCCTTCTTTCCCTTATAACCCAAGTCCATAACCCATATCCATTTAACCCAACACTAGCCCGACTCATAATAACCCGTATTTTCCTTTATTAACCAAAACTAGAAAACGGGATGTTACAATTTGAGCCCCATTTATACAAAAAACCGGTGACTTTGTAAATTGTGCGGTCATAAAAACCTACACCATTTTTCATTATTAATAACATAATTTGTATCTATTGATTGAAAAAGTATAAAAATTGGTACCTGGAAAACAATGTGAGATGATAGAAACGACCTTATGGGCTGATTTATCACAACATTCCATAATTTTAATGCTTTTCCACCAAGCTTCTTTCCAGCTAAAACCTAACCTACACATATACCTTTTGTTATTATTTATATAATATAATACAATATATATACATGCAAATATGTGTGTATGTGTATACCTCGTGCATCAAGCGGATCTGTTCATCTCCAAAGGCTCTATCTTGACCATTTCAACAGTTTTTTCCAATTTTTTTATGGACTACAATAGTGGCTAGTCCTTATTGACCATTATCCTGCAATACATACGAATACATATTAGTTACCTTTATGATTTAGTATAAATCACATTTACAAGAAAAAAAGAAACAAGACACTCACACACTTAAGAACTGAAGTTGGGCCAAGTGTTAGATGTAATCTTTCATTGTCATGCATGAATGCGAATCGACATAAAATTTGGTACTTTATTGACCGAATCAATTTGTAGCCAATTTGGTTTTTACCAAAGTTGATCAAACAAATTCATTTTATAACCTTAACCATTTTGGGCGCATAAACCGATTATAATATCCTATTTTAGCTTTTGATTTCTCCATTTTGTTTTAGCTTTCTGTTTGACTTTCAAAATTCAAATCTGAGCATTTTTTAAGTATGATCACAAGCCAATTTTTTTATTTGGCTACTGAGTACGTACCGACAAAAATTACCACCCAATGATTATTAAATTAATTTGCTCAGTTAAAACCAATGATCCATTCATTATTTATTCATCTTACTGGCCGACCTTGACCCCTCATATGATCTATAAGTTATACATACCTTCAAATCAGCACCTGCATAGAACACTGTCGAGGTCGAGCTGCATATCATTATCATATTTGCAGCCACATCTGTGCTAATAAGATCAAGGATAGCAGGTGTTTTTTGACTTGTGAGAGGATTTTAACAATCAATGTTCTATCTTGAGATGCTCCAGCTAAACGACTTTTTTAACCACTCCAATCTAGTGAATACACCTGAATTTAAATTTTGATATTAAGATTAGCATATTCAGATGTATAATACAGTGAATACACTTAAATTTAATTTTGATATTAAAATTAGCATACCTAATTTTACGGATGTAAACAATCCAAGTCGTTCTTGAGTTACTTGAGGTCCGCTCGCAAAGAGTTCGAATTGTGCTGAGCTTAACCGAGGTCGAGGTTGGGCCTAAAATAAGCATGTCTAATAAACGAGCCCGAGTTTATCAAGCTTGAGCTAGCTCGCGAGCCTAAACTAACCTTATATTTATATATTTTTAGACATGAAATATATAGTATATCTATTTAATCGTTGTTAATCTGAGCCAAACATAACCCCAACCGATTTAATTAATCAAACAAAATATAAAAAAAATGTTAATTAAATGTAACACCCCGGCTAAAGCGGAATACGCTCGAGTGTGACGTACAGATTGCCCAAAACACATGTGACACTATTAAGTGACAATATTATCATTAATTAATTTAAACATCAAGTACACAAGTTTGTAACAAGAAATACAAGGAAAATACAAGAACAATTAACAACTTGTCCATTTATTAATATAACCTAAGTTCAGTCTTCCCCGTTTCATCCTCTAATAATTGTACCTGTAACATATATATATATATATATATATATATATATATATATATATAAATATATATATATAAATATATATATATATAAAATAAAGTCAACTAAATGAATAGTTGGTGAGTTCACACAAGTTTTGATATACGTACATAAAAATCATACAATTCCATGAACAAGTGTAATTGAGCAAGTAATGTCCTTTCCAACTTGGATTGTGCACCAGCGTACTCAGATAAGTGCAAGTAAGGTCCTTTCCAGTTGGGATTGTGCACCGACGTATTCGGATAATGAGGACATTTTCCACTCATAACAACAAATGTATTGAGCGCAAAGGGGGGGGGGGGGCGTATGATCATACTATCTTGAAGTAATCCATGAGAAAGTAATTTGTAGCTAGTAACAAGTAAACACACAAGTCCATTTAGCGAATTGTAGTTTGTAAATAATGAATAAACGAAATTGAATTGTTGATATGATATATATGCTACCCCCAAAATAGTTAAAAAGGTAAAAAAGGGGTGTGAGAAACTCACCTTTCCAATTGGATGATAACTTGAAATAATAACCGAAAGCGCGTTTAAGGAAATAAATGATCAAACCTCACAAGCTATAATTAAAAAGAAAATACAAAATTTAAAGACTAACTATCGGGATTATTAAAGTTAAATAATATTAGTTTTAGGAATTATGCATTATTTAAATATCTATTTCATTAACTTATGGCAAATGGGGACTTGAGAATTTTTAATTAGTTTAACAACAATGAATAAAGTTTATAGAAGTCATTTGACGTTTATTAGTTTAAAAATGATTTGTAGATACATAATTATAACTTATTAATATAAGATTAAATAACAATATTAATAATAATTTATGAGTAAACGTTTTTTTTTCCAAGTAACATAATTAATTAATTTACTAATTAATTAACTTAAATGTTTTCCATGAATTCATTTAAAGAAATTATAAATATTAGTTTATGTTGAAATAAAATAAACAATAATTAATTTACTCAATTATTAATTTAAAGATATGAAGTATGTTATATCTATTGTGAAATATTTTAAATAAAAGAATTTTTTTAAATCATCTTATTTAAAAGAAAGTTTATAAGTTTATGATGATTAACAAATCATAAGATTTAAATAAATATATATTCATGCTTGTTCTTGCATAATAACTAGGTTTGATCCAAGATTTAGAAAAATCATGGTGTTTATCTTGGATATCCATGATCATAATGATTCTTAAAACCAAAATATAAGAATTTTTATGATAAAAGTAACATGATCATGAAGAACAACTTATGAACAAGTATGAACATTCAAGATAAATATCAAAACAATAGCTATAAAATGCATGAAATGGTAAAAACTTACTTGTTAGTGCTCTTAAACTTAAGAAAATAATGTATTGAGGTGTGAAAATAATGGAGGATTTGTCCTCCTTTTATAGTGAAAATATAGAGTTGTTATGTCTTATGGAATTAAAGAAATTAAATCATGTTTAATATAATTAAAACACAAATTAAAATAGTTTAATGGGGCATTCAAAAGGTTTAACTATTTTAATAAACTTTATGTAATTAAAACATATATTAGTTTTTTTTATTAATTAAGTAACATAATATGAAAAGATGATAATAATAATAATAATGATAATGATAATAATAATAATAATGATAATAATAATAATAATGAAAGTAGTAATAGTAGTAGTAGTAGTTGTTAAATAATAATTCTAGTAATTTGCATGGGACATGTACATAATTATTTGATATTGATTATGAATGTTTTAAATTTGTATGTAATACTACAAGGGTGGTGAAAAGTCTAATTGCATAGAAATTATCATATAAAATACATTTACGAAAATTGAGATTAATTAATAATATTATAAAAATATATAAATTAAAATAGAAACAAAACCTAAACTTTAAAATGGGTCGGATTTTATGGATTGAAAAGTAACGAATGTTACAGGACTTACAACTTTTAAAAATTTCGTCCCGAAATTAACATAAAAATTTATAATAGAAAACAACTAATATACGGAGTTGTTAAAAAATTTTAACAATTTTTTTATACATGCATAATTAAATAATAAAAAAAGAATAACGTCGATCTTCGAATGAACCGAAAGACGCCACAAATGGGAAATATGACAAGGACACTTATATATAGGATGTACCAGCAGCGTATCCACCACGCACTTATAATTTTGCATTTGTCCCGTTTTTCCAAAATCATTCCAAGTTTTGAGTTATTTCACACAACCGAACTTATTATGTTTTCCATGCGAGAACTTTGATAATTACGTGTCGACCCATAATTACCTCTATCGTCGGATGGTCCATATAACTTGCTCTATTGTGTGGTTTTAAGACATATACATTATATAAATAAATAAAACATTACAAAACACATTGATAGACCATTCAGGACAAAGACAACGCGAAAACACTAAGTTAAGTAAATAAAATCATCGAAATCTCGAAATCAAAATAAAGCATTTGTCTCATATTGATGATATCAAGAACAAACAAATTGTTCAAATAAAACATCGCGTGAAAAAGAAGTAAACGAATAACCAAAATAATTTGTGTAAGACTAACATAACATAAACTCAGCATGTACATGGGACACAGTCCAGGTTCTAAGTAAACGAATTCGTTGGCAGAGAATCGGTCACCGATAGTCAAATGTAGAAATAAAATGAAAATACGGTTTCTATTAGGTAACTATGTACACATACATGTTCATAGTCCCAATTTCCACTTAACGGTTACGTTGATGGGAAACTGGTCATAGACCCCGAGATAACAAACGTAAACCGATTAAAAAAATGCGATTTAAGAATGATGTATGAATTTGCGTTTCGTAAAATACAAACGAAAAATTCAATGAAAAATCGAATTAAAAATAAACTTTGTAATCAATCTTCTAAAGTGGTTGATATACGAAATTATTTTGGGTAAGTCCAAAAATAAATAGAAAAATATGTGGAAGAGAAGTTAAAGAAAAGAAGCAGAACTTGTAGCTTGCGATGTTTGTCTTCTTGAATGCAGGTTTGTTTGTGGCATGAAAGTTGGCGTGGGAGGTGGTGCCATGATTTCTTAGCCGAAACTCGTTGGCGTTAACGGAGGGGAAAGAAGGGAAGGGATATATCATATATTTTAATTTACGAACATCGGTTGTAAATCGTGGTGTTTTTATATCTCATGGTGAAATAAGATTATTCTATTTTAGTTAGGCAAAACGGTTTTAACTAGTGCTAAAACTTGAGAATTTTATGAAATCCTTATCGTAAAAATAAATGTCTTTTTTTGGCCAGCGGACTAGGAAAAAGATTGTTAGATAACCTGACTTGTTGAATGAAATAGAGCCTCAAAAGGGCTTAAGATTTTTTTGAAACGAAATGTTTACTTTAAATACGGTTTGAAATAATAATTATATTATTATTAGAGGTGACGATAATAATAATATTACTAATCATAATAATAATAATAATAATAATAAAAATAATATTGAATAAAAAAAATAGTTTCAAAAGGGCTCAAAACTTGTTTGAAGCAAATATTTTACTTTAAATATTATTATATAATAGTAGTGACGATGATACTAGTAATAATAATATTACTAATATCAATAATAATAATAAAAAATATTAACAACAATAATAGTAACAATTCTAATAATAACCATATTGATAATTACCGTAATAATAATAATGATGATGACGGTGATGATACTAATAACAATAGTAGTAGTAATATTAATAATGATGGTAATATTTATAACTTTAATAATAATAATAATAATAATAGAGGTAATAAATTCTTTTTAAAGAAAATCCATTTGACTGAAGGTTAAAATAACTAAGGACTTGGGATTATGCGCGAAGTGTTAGTAAAAAAGTATGCAAAAGAAAATGTAGACGAGTTTGATAAGTTTT
The DNA here is from genome assembly GCF_021521415.1 of Bidens hawaiensis. NCBI lineage: Eukaryota > Viridiplantae > Streptophyta > Magnoliopsida > Asterales > Asteraceae > Bidens > Bidens hawaiensis. The sequence continues at coordinate 263,778 of NW_027491982.1, read as the reverse complement.
GTAAAAATCTAAGTATTGAAACCGAAAAATCGTATAAGGTCGACAAAGGATGCGGGGTTAGGATATTGCATGGCAGAAACAAGTTAGGCCTTCCAAAGTATGGCGAGTGTTCTCGGGTCACGATAATGATGGCAGGCTTGAAGCATATGGTCAAGTATATGATTGAGACAAATGATTAGGTACATGTCTCGCAGATGGGTGAGTGGCGTTGAGTTTGGGTAAGTTTTAGCAATAAGTGGTAACTGAATCTACCACAGATTGAAGCATATCAACGTTTCGGGGAAGTAAAGTGGTGGAATTTACACATACTGTACAAAGGGCGTGTTTCAGTGTGAGGCCTTTCGGTTGGGTTTAGTTTGCGTTTCCAAGAATGGTGCTGAGTTTGAATTTGAATTAACTATAGCGATGAAGGTAGGTGCGGTCAAACGTGGGGTGATCGGGATTGCGGAGGTCGTTTACTTGATAACTTGGATTGTCATTTTCCCGGTTGAGTGCGACAACTAGGAAAACGAGAAGGCGTGATACGAAACGTGAAGAATTTGCATGACTTGGGACGTAAGTATGAAAACGACTAATAGATACATCAATGAAAACAACTAAAGAAAGGAAATCACATGAAACAAATTTGAAATCAAAATTGGAGTTCCCATGAAACGTCATGAGTTTTCACCTTTCAATAAACGAAATCCTCATAAATTATTGAATAATCATATGGAAAAAGTATTAAACTTAAAAATAAATAGTGAAATCGAATTGAAAATCGAGTGTTCATGAACCACCATTACATTTTCGCTTCTAAAACATAAGGGTAAATGAATATGGAAATAAGGTAATCGAATTGAAATTCGACCATTCATGTATCACCATGACCTTTCGAATTTTCAATTCTAAAACGTAGTATTAAATAAATAAAATAATATAGTAATCAAATCAAAATTCAACCATTTATGTATCACCATAACTTTTTGAATTTTCAATTCTAAAACATAATAGTAAAATAACAAAGGAATCCTTTGAAATTCGGTTATTACTTTGCAAACTTTTAAATGTTTAAGCCGTAAATGAGCGTATAAATAAAGAAAACGTGTCAAAATGTTTTTTTAAAACTTAACTATTCTCGTATCAAAATGCGTAATTAAATCGAACCGAAAGCTGGGTATTCGTGTTTAGACTTCCAGTTAAAACACATTGTAAAACATAGAGGAGTGCAACCATATTCTTTTCACAAAGAGAACATGGTCGCATTTGAAAACTTAAAGTTGTGATTCATATGGCGTTGAAAGTGGTATGCTTTGGCTTAATAGAGTTCATGCTCTTTCCTAACTCTCCAGGTAAGCAACCGGGTCCCGCGTCTGATTGGGATTTATACTCATTGCTTATCCTTAGGTTTCAATAACCTTGGTGTCAAGAGTTTCGGAAAACAGACGCGTTCCCCCTTACAGTTTACTACATACCCATCATATAGAACCATCTTTAAGAAGAATAAATATCGGAACACCACAATAAAAATCAATAATTGAAAATGTTGGAAAACTCTTTGTTTTTAGGCATAATCCTTGGACTTGTGTGTGGGTTTGTGTAATTGAAGTAATTGAATCATCAGAATAGTATTTGCATACATGAGGCATAAACAAATTAATAACAACCAAATAATGTGCATTGTGTTGTGAAACAAGCCTAATAGCCAAACATGTGAGAAAGAGATGTAGGGAGAAAGATGGAGATTTCATTAATATGATGTGTATTACAATAAGATACAATGATATGTATATATATGAAAAGATAACTTGGAGAATAAGCCTAATCTATATTAGGTATTGATAACCATAATAATATATATTTATAACACTCCCCCTTGGTTATCAACTCAATACGCTTGGATATGCTGCCTCATTAAAAACCTTGCTAAGAAAACTCAGTGGGACAAAGCCATAGCTAAGGGAAAAGGTGTGCAGCGCGTATTGTCTCCCCCTGATTTATATATCCTTTATAATGGTAAATATCGATCTTATGTGAAAGTTACCCAAAACGTCTGTAGTCAATCATATACGTCTTCGTCCCTTGACATTTGAATCTTTAAGTTGAATAATGTTGTATGATCTTCACGTGAAAACTTCTTTTGCTTCATCTAGTAAAATATAAAAACATATCTTTCACACCTGAAATACATGTTTTAACCCATTCTGATGTCTCCTAGAAAGACACATGCCAATAAACATAAATAAAGAAAATAATAATCATATATAGCTAACAGTACAACATAATGCATATATGCATTTAATTATAGTATTTCCGAACCAATAATATTTCATATTTAGATAGGAAATTATAAAGAGTCATTGTGTGACATCCTTTAACGTGCTAAAAGAATTAAATTTGTCCATGGTAAAATGTCTCAACATGACATAGATCTTTGATGGATTTATAAACATATAAATATATAATTACACATATACTCGAACTATAAGTCGAGTAATGATCACACCTTGTCAAGGTCTTTTAAAAAGAATTCTCTCTTTAAAAGCTCATAATTTTCTCTCGGTGATATATCGTCATTGTAAACTGTGATTATAATGAACTTTTAAGAGTGAAATTTTGATAAAAATATGGCTAGTTATACCCAGCTTATCTCCCTGTTTATCAAAATATCTCTTGATTTGTGCTAAGCTCAATTCAAATAGTTTAGTTCATACGTAATAAGCATAAATCCATGCATTTACCAATACATCATGGACTTCTTTTCTACTTGACAAATTATGCATACGCATTCACTTTATCATGATATTTGCTGCATAAACTTGCTCATTAACACATCACTTTGTATCACATATCAAAATCCATATTGTACAATTTCTTTGCTTATTGAGATATTGTACTCATAACGTGAATTCTCTTCTATGTGTATGCTTATTGATTCACAAAATCAACTAATCTTTCAAGTATTCAATTACCTTAGGAAACTTTTCAGGAGTTCCATTTATGTTCAACATATTCAATAAGCGTAAAGTATCAAATATGGCTCTATACACAACAATCATTATGTTCTCGAAAACTTACTTTACATGATTTGATAATTCAAATCCTTCATAGATTTTCTTGTAAACTCTCAGTATCAACTGAATAACCAATATTTATTGGACGCATATCAATTCTCTCTTTATATTACCAGACTTTTTAGTTATCAGAAAGTCATTGCTTCCACCATTGGAGAATGCGTCTCCTCAATCCTCATAATTAATCATGGGTCTTTGCAAAATATTTTGTGCCATCAATTTAGCTTTATATCACTTGATGAATTTTCATAACTCATATACAAGACCCGTTTATATCTAACACATTTTACAACTTTAGTTGTACGGACTGCTGGTCCAACAAACTTTTTGTTATTTAGATAATTCAACTCTGCCCTGTTTGTGTTTTTTCCACTTTGGCCAATCATTTTCTTTATAGGCAGATTTAGATCTTGATCCTCATCATCATTTCAAGCGCTAATTATATATATAAATAAAATTATAACGACGTCGACTTTATTTTGATTCCATATATATTTGTAGACATGATACAATATAATTTATTGATAGCTCTTTGTTTTTCAGGTACCTAAGGTTCTTCAAGAACCATCATTTCTAATCTCTTTCAAGAGACCTTTTACTGCACCTCGACTTCACCATCTTTATCACTTGCTCCAATTTATGAGGAAATTTAAACTTTGGAACTGATCAATCTACTACGCTACAAGCGCGCACTAGAATTATTATCAATTTGCGTTTGTCCTTCCGGGACATTTATTAATTGGAGCATTAGCAATTCGTATAGGTGTCTTAGCTAAACACTCTCTTTTGGTCAGTTAATCGTCTGATAATTCATTCGTTGATTTTTATTTATGAATTATCCTTTGAACTTTTAGTTCATATAATTTAGTTTGAGGATCAATTATAATTCATTCCAACTAAATTTTTTTTTCCAACTGCTTTAAATCCCCCTCTAATGTTGGGAATGTTGATTCACTAAAGTGAAAACTAATGAGTCATAAGCAAATATCTCATTAATGGCTCTAAGTATTTAATCATATATAAAATTTAATATCGACATATATTCCCAACTTCCTTTGTGTTCTCATCTTTGTGTCTTGTGGTGGATTAATTTCAGTATATAACACATACGAAATATTAGATGAGAAATATTTGGTTACTGACAAAAAACCAATTGCAACGGGGATGAAGTATCATAACTTGTTAGCTTGATGTGAATTAATTTAAAGACAGTAAACTCATATTTACTCAAATACAAACATGAACCTTTGCTCTCGTGATGATTGCCCTTGCAACGAATTATAGACGTTGAGTAATCGTCTTTAACAATACAATTTACGTAAGAACATAATTTGTTATGAAGTTCAACACTTATTCCAATGATCATTATTAACCTGGGAATAAAAATTCATTATTATAACCAAATTTAATATACCAATCTGGAATAATATGCTTGCTATCTTATTAGCTAAGCCATAGATCATGCGAACATGAAGTTGCGATCTTGATAACCATTTAGACGATGCATCTATTTTCAAAACACTAAATGGTATCGTGTTAGGATATGTGTATCATTTTCTCAATTCCATAATATCTAGGGATTCACTCCCTCCTTTAGTTGGTAACTAATGATTTCCCTTTTGAGAAATATTACATCTATGAAGAATATTTTGGTTCCTCAATAAATTTTACATCATTGACTCGGTGTGGTCTAACCGGTCATACCATTAGATCATCATGATCCATAAACTTCATGTTTATGACCGTATATGTATTATACTTCTTTCATACAAAACTATAAATATGAGAGAACATTTATCTCATATGTGATCAATCCATTTTCTACTTCTGGTGGCCGATCTCATTGTTAGCATGAATATCATTAATATTCTCATGCTTGATCAATATATAGTCACATTCACTTCAAGGAATGATATAAACCAAACCATTTTAATGGTTTATTCATAATAACGTCATACATGTATACACGTCACTTCAAACCTTTCATGCATTTTAAAGATACACTACTTCATGAGCAAATATGAGGTTTCGCAAATGAAAATTTGTCATTTTCTGAATTTACCTCATGATTAATCTTCTCTTAATATAATAAGTATTGAGAGTTAATTACATGAATGAGTCATGTAAGTTTTATTATGCTAATTATTTATAACCTTCAATAATGAGATTTAGTGAGAATGATACCTCGAGTTTCATATTAAGGTATATATTTATACTCTTTCATTAGAGTGATAATAAAACACAACTTTAATTTAGTTGTTTTACTGAATATTATATTTATACATAAAGAAATAACTTGATAACACTCATGATATAAATACTTTTTATATTAAAAATGCTCATCATTTATAAGCAAATATATATAATTTATGTCTCAATATATCAAGGTATCACCAATCGCAAGTTATATTATTTATAAATATTTAACACTCTAACTTGAAATATAAACAAATATATGAACCACAATTAGCGTTGCTATAGTTTCCACTCAAGGCTGTTTGTTTTAATTGCGACTGAATATTATTTAATAAAATTTGCATTAAAGTATGGTGTTTAACAATAATAATATTCATTTACATATTGTATCCAAATCAACTATGTAACAACTAAGAATTTTAAAACCGAAAGAATGGGTACTATAGTTAACTAGACAAAAGACATTAATATTAATATGCAAAGTAGACATTAATATTAAGATACAACTTTGCATGTAAAACTTTTAAGAGAGAAACATTAAGGATCCGAGTACTATAATCCAAATCATCTTTTATTTTTTCTATGTAAAGCTATAGTCAGATAGCAACTAAAAAAAATGCTAGCTACTCAATAGTTATAACCCTGTTATTGTTTGTTTGAATTAATAACCACATTAACGAAATCACATAAAGAGAACTAAAACAATAATTTTATGTCTTGAAAGATTATATTCTTCGGTGTGACTATAATCAATTAGATACAAGTATGCGAGGAAGAAACTCTACTGATCCATAAACAAAAGGGTTCAAAATTTAAGTATCACCACACAATTAGATTTGCATCAATATAAATATTGATAAGATCAATATTTGAAAAACTTTCGATTCATGTCCATCAAGAAATTAAATGTAGTAAATCACATTAACAAACATATTTTATATTTGCATTCACTTTTTCGTCAAGTAAATTAATTCCTTTTAAGTAATAAGGAGTTCTTATGCAAATTATTCATTACTAAATTATTAATAAAATAAATAAAATAGACTTAATTTGAAGATATCTTTGCATATATTGAGAAACAATACCTTCGTCATATTAAGATGAGACCAGAACAATACATTCATTATGCATATAAAATTAAAAGTATATAATGAGTCAAATACGGTAATTAGTTAGATAATTTATGCTAAATATATTTAAAAGTATATATTTAATTTAAATAGAAGGTATCTATCGATTTGTAAACACTAAGTAAAATAAAATATGTATATATGGCTGTGAATGATGAATGTTCTAGCTAGTATCAATTGATAGAAAATATATAAATCACAGTCTAATACTTCATATACACAAAGTATATTTAAATTATATATTTGTATAATTGGTAAATCATTATTATTACTAATACACTATTTACACTCTTTGTAACAAAGTAATCGTAATCACATGATACTAGACTTCAAAGAAAAATCAGCAACTTACTAAACGATGCATCCCCAAACTCCCTTTATTCTTATTTTTATATTTATATATGAAGGGATAGGAATTCTTTGAATATAAAGGTTTTTATAATATTTTTATTAACATAGTATCCGATTTCTTTTGTTTTGTTCTGAAAGAAAAGCATACATGTGCTAAATAATAAACCGTTGGGTTTTGAATTTAATGTTACCTAAATGGATGAACGAAGTCGATGAGAGTTCTCCCCTTCCATAAGCTTTTACATACTTATGAGATGCAATCCAACTCCAACTCCAAAAGCATCTCGTGCTGATAACGTGTTGTGAAACAAGCCTAATAGTCAAACATGTGAGAAAGAGATGTAGGGAGAAAGATGGAGATTTCATTAATATGATGTGTATTACAATAAGATACAATGATATGTAAATATATGAAAAGATAACTTGGAGAATAAGCCTAATCTATATTAGGTATTGATGACCATGATAATATATATTTATAACACATTGAACAATTAAATAAGACTCACATAATTTCTAATCATGCAACCTAAACAATTAAGCAAATAAACTATAACCTACTAGAACACTACGTCTAATGTCTTATCTTATAGTCATGGCTCTGATACCAATCTGTAACACCCCGGCTAAAGCGGAATACGCCCGAGTGTGACGTACAGATTGCCCAAAACACACGTGACACTATTAAGTGACAATATTATCATTTATTAATTTAAATATCAAGTACACAAGTTTGTAACAAGAAATAAATGGAAAATACAAGAACAATTAACAACTTTTCCATTTATTAATATAGCCTAAGTTCTAGTGTCTTCCTCGTTTCATCCTCTAATAATTATACCTTTAACATATATATAAACTAAAGTCAACTAAATGAATAGTTGGTGAGTTCACACAAGTTTTGATATACGTGCATAAAAATCATACAATTCCAAGAACCAGTGTAAATGAGCAAGTAATATCCTTTCCAACTGGGATTGTGCACCAGCGTACTCAGAATAGTGCAAGTAAGGTCCTTTCCAGTTGGGATTGTGCACCAACGTACTCGGATAATGAGGCCCTTTTCCACTCATAACAACAAATGTATTGAGCGCAAGCGGGGGCGTATGATCATACTATCCTGAAGTAATCCATGAGCAAGTAATTTGTAGCAAGTAACAAGTAAACACACAAGTCCATGTAGCGAATTGTAGTTTGTAAATAATGAATATACGAAATTGAATTGTTGATAGGATATATATGCTACCCAAAATAGTTAAAAAGGTAAAAAGAGGGTGTGAGAAACTCACCTTTGCAATTGGATGATAACTTGAAATAATAACCGAAAGCGCGTTTAAGGAAATAAATGATCGAACCTCACAAACTATAATTAAAAAGGAAACACAAAATTTAAAGACTAACTATCGGGATTATAAAAGTAAAATAATATTAGTTTTAGAAATTATGCATTATTTAAATACCTATTTCATTAACTTATGGCAAATGGGGACCTGAGAATTTTTAATTAGTTTAACAACAATGAATAAAGTTTATAAAAGTCATTTGATGTTTATTAGTTTAAAAATGATTTGTAGATACATAATTATAACTTATTAATTTAAGATTAAATAACAATATTAATAATAATTTATGATTAAAAGATTTTTTTCCAAGAAACATAATTAATTAATTTACTAATTAATTAACTTAAATGTTTTGCATGAATTCTTTAAAAGAAATTATAAATATTAGTTTATGTTGAAATAAAATAAACAATAATTAATTTACTCAACTATAATTTAAAGATATGAAGTACGTTATATCTATTGTGAAATATTTTAAATAAAAGAAATTTTTTTAAATCATCTTATTTAAAAGAAAGTTTATAAGTTTATGATGATAAAAAAATCATAAGATTTAAATAAATATATATTCATGCTTGTTCTTGCATAATAACTAGGTTTGATCCAAGATTTAGAAAAATCATAGTGTTTATCTTGGATATCCGTGATCATAATCATTCATAAAACCAAAATATAAGAATTTTTATGATAAAAGTAACATGATCATGAAGAACAACTTATGAACAAGTATGAACATTTAAGATAAATATCAAAACAATAGCTATAAAATGCATGAAATGGTAAACACTTACTTGTTAGTGCTCTTAAGCTTAAGAAACTAATGTATTAATGTGTGAAAATAAAGGAGGATTTGTCCTCCTTTTATAGAGTTGTTATGTCTTATTGAATTAAAGAAATTAAATTATGTTTAATATAATTAAAACACAAATTAAAAATAGTTTAATGGGGCATTCAAAAGGTTTAACTATTTTAATAAACTTTATGTAATTAAAACATATATTAGTTTTTTTATTAGTTAAGTAACATAATATGAAAAGATGATGATAATAATAATAATAATAATAATAATGATAGTAGTGGTAGTGGTAGTGGTAGTGGTAGTGGTAGTGGTAGTGGTAGTAGTAGTTAAATAATAATTCTAGTAATTTGCATGGGACATGTACATAATTATTTGATCTTGATTATAATGTTTTAAATTTGTATGTAATACTACAAGGGTGGTGAAAAGTCTAATTGCATAGAAATTATCATATAAAATACATTTACGAAAATTGAAATTAATTAATAATTTTATAAAAATATATAAATTTAAATAGAAACAAAACCTAAACTTTAAAATGGGTCGGATTTTAGGGTTTGAAAAGTAACGAATGTTACAGGACTTACAACTTTTAAAAATTTCGTCCCAAAATTAACATAAAAATTTATAATAGAAAACAACTAATATACGGAGTTGTTAAAAAATTTTAACAATTTTTTTATACATGCATAATTAAATAACAAAAAAAGAATAACGTCGATCTTCGAATGAACCGAAAGACGCCACAAATGGGAAATATGACAAGGACACTTATATATAGGATGTACCAGCAGCGTATCCACCACGCCCTTATAATTTTGCATTTGTCCCGTTTTTCCAAAATCATTCCAAGTTTCGAGTTATTTCACACAACCGAACTTATTATGTTTTCCATGCGAGAACTTTGATAATTACGTGTCGACCCATAATTACCTCTATCGTCGGATGGTCCATATAACTTGCTCTATTGTGTGGTTTTAAGATATATACATTATATAAATAAATAAAACATTACAAAACACATTGATAGACCATTCAGGCAAAAGACAACTCGAAAACACTAAGTTAAGTAAATAAAATCATCGTGTCTAAACAAGTAAATGATGTTGAAAACAAAATAAACGAGGTAACGAAATTAAAGAATGAAACATTAGAATTATAAACATTGTAACATGTAATTGCAATCGTAACATGTAATTGAAATAATGGGGCTGAGAATAACGCGGTAAGTAAACGTAGCATTTAACCAATGAAATATAAACATGTAGCTTGAAAACGCATTGGGTTCGAGAATAGATTAGACAAACTAAACTTTTGAATATAAAAAAGTTTAACAAATGTAAATCTCGGAATAATTTTCAATGTTACTTGCGGCAACATTGAGTTGAATAACAATTACATCCTATAAACATGTAAGTTTATAATAAAATGAAACGAGTGAACGAAATTTTTAAAAAAAATCGGTTAAGTTTGTAAAAAGAAAATTTCCAATAGTAACATTGAGTTTATGTAAGGCCCCGTTACCGGTGCCCTACATTTGGTGTTAGATTTACTCATAAACGCAGTTCAAAATATCAGAGTTAATTAAAACTTTCGCGGAATAATATACAACGTCAACCATTCATTACAATTATCCATAAATTGTCTTTTAAAACATAACATAAATTATATCATTCAAAACATCATGACAATCTTCAGATGCCAGCCTCTTCAATCCTGCCATGTGTCCCTCTCAAACCAGCTGTCTCAATCTGTTAACCTGCGTGCATACTAAAAGTCAGCTACGCTGAGTGAGTTCTAGTTAATCACACATTAAACCATACATACACTTACCTCCGATTATGCATCCAAGACACATAATCGTTACTTTACTAATTTACTTTCATTACATAAGTTCATACATACGTTCATACTTTATTACTTTCGTACTATATAAATTACTGTCCTTTTCTATCTCGGATATTATTAGGGTTTGATCCCTTCCTTTTCTATCTCAGATATTATTAGGGTCTGATCCCTCTTTCCTTTGTCTATCTCAGATATTATTAGGGTCTGATCCCTTTTTACTTCTCTATCTCAGATATTATTAGGGTTTGATCCCTTTCTTCTCTATCTCAGATATTATTAGGGTCTGATCCCTCTTTCTTCATCTCCGTACATATTGTCTATACATGCCCTTAACATACATACTTTCTTTAATCATTCACACATATTCATATGTTGTACATATTTCTATCATACACATTCATCTATCATAAACATACCTCCCTTGTCAACACGTGCAATATCCGAAGATCGTTCACGTACCGACAAGCTTTCATTCATATTTAAGATATACATTCATAACATATAAATCATACATGGCATACACTTACCATTCACGGTAAGTGTATTAACTATCACATCGAGTATGCACACAGCCCCGAAAACATAACAAGGAAATGGGACTAGAAACTCACCTGAATGCGGTTACGTTCACCGTTTATGGTAATCCCTTTCTTGAGCTGTGAACGGCTAACTGTATAATATGCACATGTATCAATTAACTATTGCTACTCATATCGTATTTCTATCTTTATATAACCCACAACGAACGGGAGTCCGGGGGCAGCGCCCCTGGTAGCGGGGTTCTAGGGGCGGCAGCCCCTAGCGGGGTCCAAGGGGCAGAGCCCCTGGCGGGGTCCAAGGTCAGCTTGGAAAAATTTTATTTTCATTAGTTGTCTTAACACATTTTCCACTAGGATTTTAAATTATTTTCTAAATCGCTAACTCATTCTCTATAACGAATTAAGTCTAATTTGTTGGCTAATTCGTTATCCTTTGTTCTGATTCGTTATGTTTTCCTCCTTAATTCATTACCTTGATTCTTCATCTTATCCTCTAATTCGTTATTCCAATTCGCCATCTGGACATGACTTGATTCGTGGTCTAATTCGTTATTGGAGCTTAGCGAACTGGTGAGTAACGAATCACCTGATTCGTTACCTGGTTCGCTATCCTAGTTCGTTAGTCTACTTCGTTAACTTGAGGTAACGAACTGGGTGAGATGATTCGCTACGTGGACACAACGAATTGCACCATACTTAACGAATCATTCATGTTCTTATCCAGACTTTGACTTAGGGACAAAGTCAAAATTACCAAGAACACAGAATAGTCAACATTCATCAGATTCTGCAATTAAACCCTCATTTCTTAACCAAATATCATGATTTAGGTATCAACGGATTCGGAATTACAGCGCCTACAAACCCCAACCATCAAATCGGCCAAACATCAATGTTTAAGGGGTGAGATTTAGGCATATAGGTTACGGGTTCTTAGGTTAACAATTAACCTATCAGATGCTAACCAATTTCAGTGATATTTGTTTGGTTAGATTCGTTTTCAACACGCCACAACAGATTTGTGATTATCTAAATGAATCCGGACCTAAATGAACGATTCCTAGTTATAAACGTACCTTAAACGAGTGAACTACGAAAACGAGCTGGTCTTTAATGTTGTTTTGGTTCTTCACAACGATCTAGCACCAACAAGCTCAGGTTTTCGCCTTCGGATCTTGGTTCGGGTTAAACGATAGTGTTTATGTTTGTTTTCCAAGGTGTAGGCTCTGGTGTAGAGATGGATAAAATGAAAAGGATTAGGGTTTAAGGGGTATTTATACTCCCTTAAGCCCATGGACCTAAGGCCCATTCCATCTTTTATTCTATCTTCTAAAGTCCAAGCCCAACCATGTACAGTTTATTATCTAAACCGATAAACGACACGATATAAAATAAACGACATTTATTTTATTATTATAATCAAAAGTAGGATGTTACAGTTTATCAAGGTAAACAATTGAAATCTCGAAATCAAAATAAAGCATTTGTCTCATATTGATGATATCAAGAACAAACAAATGGTTCAAATAAAACATCGAGTGAAAAAGAAGTAAACGAATAAGCAAAACAATTTGTGTAAAACTAACATTACATAAACTCAGCATGTACATGGGACACAGTCCAGGTTCTAAGTAAACGAATTCGTTGACAGAGAATCGGTGACCAATAGTCAAATGTAGAAATAAAATGAAAATACGGTTTCTATTAGGTAACTATGTACACATACATGTTCATAGTCCCAATTTCCACTTAACGGTTACGTTGATGGGAAACTGGTCATAGACCCCGAGATAACAAACGTAAACTGATTAAAAAAATGCGATTTAAGAATGATGTATGAATTTGCGTTTCGTAAAATACAAACGAAAAATTCAATGAAAAATCGAATTAAAAATAAAATTTGTAATCAATCTTCTAAAGTGGTTGATATACGAAATTATTTTGGGTAAGTCCAAAAATAAATAGAAAAATATGTGGAAGACAAGTTAAAGAAAAGAAGCAGAACTTGTAGCTTGCGATGTTTGTCTTCTCGAATGCAGGTTTGTTTGTGGCATGAAATTGACGTGGGAGGTGGTGCCATGATTTCTTAGCCGAAACTCGTTGGCGTTAACGAAGGGGAAAGAAGGGAAGGGATATATCATATATTTTAATTTACGAACATCGGTTGTAAATCGTGGTGTTTTTATATCTCATGGTGAAATAAGATTATTCTATTTTAGTTAGGCAAAACGTTTTTAACTAGCGCTAAAACTTGAGAATTTTATAAAATTCTTAACGTAAAAATAAATGTTTTCTTTTGGCCAGCGGCCTAGGAAAAAGATTGTCAGATAACCTGACTTGTTGAATGAAATATAGCCTCAAAAGGGCTTAAGATTTGTTTGAAATGAAAAGTTTACTTTAAATACCGTTTGAAATAATAATTACATTATTATTAGAGGTGACGATAATAATAATATTATTAATCATAATAATAATAAAAATATTATTGAATAAAAAAAATAGTTTCAAAAGGGCTCAAAACTTGTTTGAAGCAAATATTTTACTTTAAATATTATTATATAATAGTAGTGACGATGATACTATTAATAATAATATTACTAATATCAATAATAATAATAATAATAATAAATATTAACAATAATAATAATAGCAATTCTAATAATAACCATATTGATAATTACCGTAATAATAATAATGATGACGACGGTGATGATACTAATAACAATAGTAGCAGTAATATTAATAATGATGGTAATATTAATAACTTTAATAATAATAATAATAGAGGTAATAAATTCTTTTTAAAGAAAATCCATTTGACTGAAGGTTAAAATAATTAAGGACTAAGGATTAGGCGCGAAGTGTTAGTAGAAAAGTATGCAAAAGAAAATGTAGACGAGTTTGATGAGTTTTGTAAAAATCTAAGTATTGAAACCGAAAAATCGTATAAGGTCGACAAAGGATGCGGGTTTAGGATATTGCACGGCGGAAACAAGTTAGGCCTTCCAAAGTATGGCGAGTGTGCTCGGGTCACCATAATGATGGCAGGCTTGAAGCATATGGTCAAGTATATGATTGAGACAAATGATTAGGTACATGTCTCGCAGATGGGTGGGTGGCGTTAAGTTTGGGTAGGTTTTAGCAATAAGTGGTAACTGAATCTACTACAGATTGAAGCATATCAACGTTTCGGGGAAGTAAAGTGGTGGAATTTACACATACTGTACAAAGGCCGTGTTTCAGCGTGAGGCCTTTCGGTTAGGTTTAGTTTGCGTTTCCAAGAATGGTGTTGGGTTTGAATTTGAATTAACTATAGCGATGAAGGTAGGTGCGGTCAAACGTGGGGTGATCGGGATTGCGGAGGCCGTTTACTTGATAACTTGGATTGTCATTTCGCCGGTTGAGTGCGACAACTAGGAAAACGAGAAGCCGTGATACGAAACGTGAAGAATTTGCATGACTTGGGATGTAAGTATGAAAACGACTAATAGATACTTCAATGAAAACAATAAAGAAAAGAAATCACATGAAACAAATTTGAAATCGAAATTGGAATTCCCATGAAACGTCATGAGTTTTTGTAACATCCTGATTTCTTTTATATAGATTACAGTTACGATTACATAAAACGAAAATATATTATTTATATATGGTTTTATGAATGTGATCCTATCAATATAGGTTGACGTGTTAAAACATGAAGATTCCTAAACTTTTGTTAAAAGAATTATAAAGGTTTGAACTATAAGGATTATTTTGTAATTGATGAAAGTTGGGTTATATTTAATAAAACTCCAGGGGCTGATTTGTAATAACTTAAAAGAGTCAAACTTGGATATTATCTTGGATATTAGTCAAAATTGCATGTGTGTTAAGTGTGTGTGGGTAAAACAAACGGGAAGAACAAGATCATGAGATGAAATCGATATTTTTCATTAAATTGAGAATGAAGATCAATGGGTTGAGTTGTGTTCGTGATTCTCTAGTCAAAGGAAAACCATGGTATGTGATTCTTCTACTCATAAACCCTAGATTTTGGGTATTCTTGAATTGATGATTAATTCATGGAAAATACATGAAGATTTAGGCCCATATAGTTTTTGATCGTTTAATTATATAGATATTATTGTTGAATTCCTTGAACTCGATGAACATGCATGAGGATGTTCTTAGTTGCTTATGTGGGTTTAAGTCATGTACTAAATTTGGTAGTTAAATGTTGATGTTAATAAGTTTGATTCATCTCATTATATAACTATATGACATTGAAAATGGTTTAGCGTGAATATGTAATCAAATGAAAGATTTGTGAAGTTGGTATTCTAGATCTAAGTTTGTAAAATGGAGCCTTTGATTTATATTAACTTATAACATCAACAATTGGTGAACCATGTAATGATTATGAGTGTAATTTGCTATTTGAATTAATTGTGCTCATAAGTAATGAATTGGGTTGTTTATAGATGTTAAATTAAGTTCTAATAAGAACTCATTATCTAAAAACCACCAAGTGTTTGATGAAATGCCTCAAAAGAATAAAGCTGTGAAAATAGGATAATTTGATACTAACTAGATAACGGATTCTTAGCACATGAGTTGAAATGGATAAGAAAGTAATAAATATGTTGGGAATGATAAAGATTCATATAAGGATTTATTTAGTATTAAAGTGATCTTAAACTCGTGTGCTAAGTTTTGTGTATTGGCTTGCAAATTAGCTTTGTATGTTGAATCTTGGAAGTCAATGGGTCGGAGGAAAAGTCATGGTTCAATTCATCCTAAGGGCAAAGGTGAGTACCTCGTGTACGCTTTTTATTGATTCTTATACCCTACATACGTGAAGTTTATTAAATAACACATAATTTATGTTGCTGTCCAAAGTGCGCAGTTATGGGTCGAGGGTTATTTCGGGTAGTAACCGTTATGTTTTAATGCGAAATTTAGTTTAATCGCTCCCAACACATTTTTTAGGTCCACAAAAGAATTCAAGTCCAAATGGGTTACTTAAGAGGCCGTATCTTGCTTGTAAAATTGATTTGCACATGCTGCCATAACCGGGTCAGCCCACTTGCAGAGGTTGTTTCGAGGTCTTAACCATTTTATTAGTACACGATTTCTTGTTAGGACTTTAATAATATCATAATGGACTTGTGTTAATTTTTACATAATTTTCTAAAATGTTTTTATGTGGTTTTGAGATTTATTTGTTCATAAAATAGTTGCTGACAGCAACCAGGTCAGCAGTTTGCAGAGGCTGTTTCAAGTTTTAAACCATTTTATTTTTACAGGATTTTTGGTGAGAACCTTGCTAACATCGTAATAGATTTTTGAGAATTTTTATAGATTTTTACGAATTGTTTTTATGTGTTGTTGCGATTGATTTGTCTATAAAATAGTTCCTGACAGCAGCCACGTCAACCATTTGCAAAGGTTGTTTCGTTGTCTTAACCATTTTACCTTTACATGATTTTTGGTAAGAAGTTATTTAACATCATAATAGATTGTTGGTAAAATTTATAGATTTTTATTAATTTGTTTAATGTGTTTTTAAGGATGTTTTGTTCATAAAATAACAGTTAACCACATTATGTATAATAATGCTACAATGACACACGCTTGGTCTGATTCTCCAGTTGGTTTGTCATATATTGATTTTAATTGTTGCATATAATTATATTATGATTCTTTTATTATATAATTATACTAACTAGTGGGGTTGTTCTGCCCAGGTAATGTTTATGGACAAGAACAGTGGTCGATGATCAAGCGTTCGGGACGATATACGGACACGCATCATGAATATTTAGTTATGATTTACAAATGGATTTAATGATGATAAGTTACAATTTTCTTTTAAAATTAAATGCTTAGGATTTATAAAGATTGTATTGTGCTAAGTTGCTAACAGTGGATTTAACTAAGATATGTTAGTTAAAACAAAAAAAAAATTGGGACCTAATTTCTGCATGATTAAAACAAAAAAAAATAAAAATGATATCTTGCTAGATTTTAAATCTAGGGCGTCACAGTTTTCACCTTTCATTAAATGAAAACCTCATAAAATTATTGAATAATCATATGGAAAAAGTATTAAACTTAACAATAAATAGTGAAATCGAATTGAAAATCGAGTGTTCATGAACCACTATTAAATTTTCGCTTCTAAAACATAAGGGTAAATGAATATGGAAATAAGGTAATCGAATTGAAATCGAACATTTATGTATCACCATGACCTTTCGAATTTTCAATTCTAAAACGTAGTATTAAATAAATAAAATAAAATAGTAATCAAATCGAAATTCAACCATTTATGTATCACCATAATTTTTTGAATTTTCAATTCTAAAACATAATAGTAAAATAACAAAGGAATCCTTTGAATTTCGGTTATTACTTTGAAAACTTTTAAAAGTTTAAGCCGTAAATGAGCGTATAAATAAAGAAAACGTGTCAAAAAAAATTTTAAAACTTAACTATTCTCATATTAAAATGCGTAATTAAATCGAACCGAAAGTTGGGTATTCGTGTTCAGACTTCCAGTTAAAACACATTGTAAAACATAGAGGAGTGCAACCATATTCTTTTCACAAAGAGAACATGGTCGCATTTGAAAACTTAAAGTTGTGATTCATATGGCGTTGAAAGTGGTATGCTTTGGCTTAATAGAGTTCATGCTATTTCCTAACTTTCCAGGTAAGCAACCGGGTCCCGCGTCTGATTGGGATTTATACGCATTGCTTATCCTTAGGTTTCAATAACCTTGGTGTCAAGAGTTTCGGAAAAAAGACGCGTTCCCCCTTACAGTTTACTACATACCCATCATATAGAACCATCTTTAAGAAGAATAAATATCGGAACACCACAATAAAAATCAATAATTGAAAATGTTGGAAAACTCTTTGCTTTTAGGCATAAGCCTTGGACTTGTGTGTGCTTGTGTAATTGAAGTAACTGAATCATCAGAATAGTATTTGCATACATGAGGCATAAACAAATTAATAATAACCAAATAATCTGCATTGTGTTGTGAAACAAGCCTAATAGCCAAACATGTGAGAAAGAGATGTAGGAAGAAAGATGAAGATTTCATTAATATGATGTGTATTACAATAAGATACAATGATATGTATATATATTAAAAGATAACTTGAAGAATAAGCATAATCTATATTAGGTATAGATAACCATAATATTTATAACACTCCCCCCTTGGTTATCAACTCAATACGCTTGGATATGCTACCTCATTAAAAACCTTGCTAGGAAAACCCAGTGGGACAAAACCATAGCTAAGGGAAAAAGAGTGCAGCGCGCATTGTCTCCTCCTGATTTATATATCCTTTAAAATGGTAAATATCGATCTTATGTGAAAGTTACCCAAAACTTTTGTAGTAAATCATTTGCGTCTTCGTCCCTTGACATTTGAATCTTTAAGTCGAATAATGTTGTATGATCTTCACGTGAAACTTCTTTTGCTTCATATAGTAAACACTATGATTCTGTTGTTTTTCTCTGCATCAACAAGACGAACCAAACTCGTTTTCATGGGTTAGTGAAATATAAAAACATATCTTTCACACCTGAAATGCATGTTTTAACCCATTCTGATGTCTCCTAGCAAGACACATGCCGATAAACATAAAAAAGAAAATAATAATCATATATAGCTAACAGTACAACATAATGCATATATGCATTTAATTATAGTATTTTCGAACCAATAATATTTCATATTTAGATAGGAAATTATAAAGAGTCATTGTGTGACATCCTTTAACGTGCTAAAAGAATTAAATTTGTCCATGGTAAAATGTCTCAACATGACATAGATCTTTGATGGATTTATAAACATATAAATATATAATTACACATATACTCGAACTATAAGTCGAGTAATAATCACACCTTGTCAAGGTCTTTTAAAAAGAATTATCTCTTTAAAAGCTCATAATTTTCTCTCGATGATATATCGTCATTGTAAACTGTGATTATAATGAACTTTTAAGAGTGAAATTTTGATAAAAATATGGCTAATTATACCTAGCTTATCTCCCTCTTTATCAAAATATATCTTGATTTGTGCCAAGCTCAATTCGAATAGTTTAGTTCATACGTAATAAGAATAAATCCATGCATTTACCAATACATCATGGACTTCTTTTCTACTAGACAAATTATGCATACGCATTCACTTTATCAGGATATTTGCTGCATAAACTTGCTCATTAACACATCACTTTGTATCACATATCAAAATCCATATTGTACAATTTCTTTGTTTATTGAGATATTTTACTCATAATGTGAATTCTCTTCTATGTGTATGCTTATTGATGCACAAAATCAACTAATCTTTCAAGTATTCAATTACCTTAGGAAACTTTTCAGGAGTTCCATTTATGTTCAACATATTCAATAAGCGTAAAGTATCAAATATGGCTCTATACACAACAATCATTATGTTCTCGAGAACTTACTTTACATGAATTGATAATTCAAATCCTTCATAGATTTTCTTGTAAACTCTCAGTATCAACTGAATAACCAATATTTATTGGACGCATATCAATTCTCGCTTTATATTACCAGACTTTTTAGTTATCAGAAAGTCATTGCTTCCACCATTGGAGAATGTGTCTCCTCAATCCTCATAATTAATCATGGGACTTTGCAAAAATTTTTGTGCCATCAATTTTGCGTTATATCACTTGATGAATTTTCATAACTCATATACAAGACCCGTTTGTATCTAACACATTTTACAACTTTATCTGTACGGACTGCTGGTCCAATAAACTTTCTGTTATTTAGAGAATTCAACTCTGCCCTGTTTGTGTTTTTTCCACTTTGGCCAATCATTTTCTTTATAGGCAGATTTAGATCTTGATCCTCATCATCATTTCAAGCGCTAATTATATATATAAATAAAATTATAACGACGTCGACTTTATTTTGATTCCATATATATTTGTAGACATGCTACAATATAATTTATTGAGAGCTCTTTGTTTTCAGGTACCTAAGGTTCTTCATGAACCATCATGTCTAATCTCTTTCAAGAGACCTTTTACTGCACCTCAACTTGACCATCTTTATCACTTGCTCCAATTTTCAAGGAAATTTAAACTTTGGAACCGATCAATCTACCACGCTACAAGCGTGCATTAGAATTATTATAAATTTGCGTTTGTCCTTCCGGGACATTTATTAATTGGAGCATTAGCAGTTCGTATAGGTGTCTTAGCTAAACACTCTCTTTTGGTCAGTGAATCGTCTAGTAATTCATTCGTTGATCATTATTCATGAATTATCCTTTGAACTTTTAGTTCATATAATTTAGTTTGAGGATCAATTATAATTCATTCCAACTAAATTTTTTTTCCAACTGCTTTAAATCTCCCTCTAATGTTGGGAATGTTGATTCACTAAACTGAAAACTAATGAGTCATAAGCAAATATCTCATTAATGGCTCTAAGTATTTAATCATATATAAAATTTAATATCGACATATATTCCCAACTTCCTTTGTGTTCTCATCTTTGTGTCTTGTGGTGGATTAATTTCAGTATATAACACATACGAAATATTAGATGAGAAATATTTGGTTACTGATAAAAAACCGATTGCAACAGGGAGGAAGTATCATAACTTGTTGGCTTGATGTGAATTAGTTTAAAGACACTAAACTCATATGTACTCAAATACAAACATGAACCTTTGCTCTCGTGATGATTACCCTTGCAACGAATTATGGACATTGAGTAATCGTCTTTAACATTACAATTTATGTAAGAACATAATCTGTTATGAAGTTCAACACTTATTCCAATGATCATTATTAACTTGGGAATAAAAATTCATTATTATAACCAAATTTAATATACCAATCTGGAATAATATGCTTGCTATCTTATTAGCTAAGCCATAGATCATGCAAACATGAAGTTGCGATCTTGATAACCATTTAGACGATGCATCTATTTTCAAAAAACTAAATGGTATCATGTTAGGATATGTGTATCCTTTTCTCAATTCCATAATATCTAGGGATTCACTCCCCCCTTTAGTTGGTAACTAATGATTTCCCTTTTGAGCAATATTACATGTATGAAGAATCTTTTGGTTCCTCAATAAATTTTACATCATTGACTCGGTGTGGTCTAACCGGTCATACCATTAGATCATCATGATCCATAAACTTCATGTTTATGATCGTATATGTATTATACTTCTTTAATACAAAACTATAAATATGAGAGAACATTTATCTCATATGTGATCAATCCATTTTCCACTTCTGGTGGCCGATCTCATTGTTAGCATGAATATCATTAATATTCTCATGCTCGATCAATATATAGTCACATTCACTTCAAGGAATGATATAAAACCAAACCATTTTAATGTTTTATTCATAATAACGTCATACATGTATACAAATCACTTCAAACCTTTCATGCATTTTAATGATATGCTACTTCAGGAGCAAATATGAGGTTTCGCAAATGAAAATTTGTCATTTTCTGAATTTTCCTCATGATTAATCTTCTCTTAATATAATAAGTATTGAGAGTTAATTACATGAATGAGTCATGTAAGTTTTATTATGCTAATTATTTATAACCTTCAATAATAAGATTTAATGAGAATGATACCTCGAGTTTCATATTAAGGTATATATTTATACTTTTTCATTAGAGTGATAATAAAACACAACTTTGATTTAGTTGTTTTACTGAATATTATATTTATACATAAAGAAATAACTTGATAACACTCATGATATAAATACTTTTTATATTAAAAATGCTCATCATTTATAAGCAAATATATATAATTTATGTCTCAATATATCAAGGTATCACCAATCGCAAGTTATATTATTTATAAATATTTAACACTCTAACTTGGAATATAAACAAATATATGAACCACAATTAGCGTTGCTATAGTTTCAACTCAAGGCTGTTTGTTTTAATTGCGACTGAATATTATTAAATAAAATTTGCATTAAAGTATGGTGTTTAACAATAATAATATTCATTTACATATTGTATCCAAAACAACTATGTAACAACTAAGAATTTTAAAACCGAAAGAATGGGTACTATAGTTAACTAGACAAAAGACATTAATATTAAGATGCAAAGTAGACATTAATATTAAGATACAACTTTGCATGTAAAACTTTTAAGAGAGAAACATTAAGGATCCGAGTACTATAATCCAAATCATCTTTTATTTTTCCTATGTAAAGCTATAGTTAGATAGCAACTAGAAAAAAAATGCTAGCTACTCAATAGTTATAACCTTGTTATTGTTTGTTTGAATTAATAACCACCTTAACGAAATCACATAAAGAGAACTAAAACAATAATTTTATGTCTTGAAAGATTATATTCTTTGGTATGACTATAATCAATTAGATACAAGTATGCGAGGAAGAAACTCTACTGATCCATAAACAAAAGGGTTCAAAATTTAAGTATCACCACACAATTAGATTCGCATCAATATAAATATTGATAAGATCAATATTTGAAAAACTTTCGATTCATGTCCATCAAGAAATTAAATGTAGTAAATCACATTTACAAACATATTTAATATTTGCATTCACTTTTTCGTCAAGTAAATTAATTCCTTTTAAGTAATAAGGAGTTATTATGCAAATTATTCATTACTAAATTATTAATAAAATAAATAAAATAGACTTAATTTGAAGATATCTTTGCATATATTGAGAAACAGTACCTTCGTCATATTAAGATGAGACCAGAACAATACATTCATTATGCATATAAAACTAAAAGTATATAATGAGTCAAATACGGTAATTAGTTAGATAATTTATGCTAAATATATTTAAAAGTATATATTTAAATTTAATAGAAGATATCTATCGATTTGTAAACACCAAGTAAAATAAAATATGTATATATGGCTGTGAATGATGAATGTTCTAGCTAGTATCAATTGATAGAAAATATATAAATCACAGTCTAATACTTCGTATACACAAAGTATATTTAAATTATATATTTGTATAATTGGTAAATTATTATTATTACTAATTCACTATTTGTAACAAAGTAATCGTAATCACATGATACTAGACTTCAAAGAAAAATCAACTTACTGAAAGATGCATCCCCAAACTCCCTTTATTCTTATTTTTATATTTATATATGAAGGGATAAGAATTCTTTAAATATAAAGGTTTTTATGATATTTTTATTAACATAGTATCTGATTTCTTTTGTTTTGTTCTAAAAGAAAAGCATACATGTGCTAAATAATAAACAGTTGGGTTTTGAATTTAATGTTACCTAAATGGATGAACGAAGTCGATAAGAGGTCTCCCCTTCCATAAGCTTTTACATGCTTATGATGATGCGATCCAACTCCAACTCCAACTCTAAAAGTATCTCGTGCTGATAACGTGTTGTGAAACAAGCCTAATAGCCAAACATGTGAGAAAGAGATGTAGGGAGAAAGATGGAGATTTCATTAATATGATGTGTATTACAATAAGATACAATGATATGTATATATATATGAAAAGATAACTTGGAGAATAAGCCTAATCTATATTAGGTATTGATAACCATAATAATATATATTTATAACACATTGAACAATCAAATAAGGCTCACATAATTTCTAATCATGCAACATAAACAATTAAGCAAATAAATTATAACTTACTAGAACACTACGTCTAATATCCTATCTTATAGTCACGGCTCTGATACCAATCTGTAACACCCCGGCTAAGGCGGAATACGACCGAGTGTGACGTGCAGATTGCCCAAAACACACGTGACACTATTAAGTGACAATATTATCATTTATTAATTTAAACATAAAGTACACAAGTTTGTAACAAGAAATACATGGAAAATACAAGAACAATTAACAACTTGTCCATTTATTAATATAACCTAAGTTCTAGTGTCTTCCCCGTTTCATCCTCTAATAAGTGTACCTGTAACATATATATAAAATAAAGTCAATTAATGAATAGTTGGTGAGTTCACACAAGTTTTGATATACGTGCATAAAAATCATACAATTTCATAAACAAGTGTAAATGAGCAAGTAATGTCCTTTCCAACTGGGATTGTGCACCACGTACTCAGATAAGTGCAAGTAAGGTCCTTTCCAGATGGGATTGTGCACCAACGTACTCAGATAATGAGGTCCTTTTCCACTCATAACAACAAATGTATTGAGCGCAAGGGGGGGGGGCGTATGATCATACTATCTTGAAGTAATCCATGAGCAAGTAATTTGTAGCAAGTAACAAGTAAACACACAAGTCCATATAGCGAATTGTAGTTTGTAAATAATGAATAAACGAAATTGAATTGTTGATAGGATATATATGCTACCCCCAAAATAGTTAAAATGGTAAAAAGGTGGTGTGAGAAACTCACATTTGCAATTGGATGATAACTTGAAATAATAACCGAAAGCGCGTTTAAGGAAATAAATGATCGAACCTCACAAACTATAATTAAAAAGGAAACACAAAATTTAAAGACTAACTATCGGGATTATAAAAGTTAAATAATATTAGTTTTATGAATTATGCATTATTTAAATATCTATTTCATTAACTTTTGGCAAATGGGGACTTCAGAATTTTTAATTAGTTTAACAACAATGAATAAAGTTTATAAAAGTTATTTGATGTTTATTAGTTTAAAAATGATTTGTAGATACATAATTATAACTTATTAATATAAGATTAAATAACAATATTAATAATAATTTATGATTAAACGTTTTTTTTCCAAGTAATATAATTAATTATTTTACTAATTAATTATCTTAAATGTTTTGCATGAATTCTTTTAAAAAAATTATAAATATTAGTTTATGTTAAAATAAAATAAACAATAATTAATTTACTTAGTTATTAATTTAAAGATATAAAGTATGTTATATCTATTGTGAAATATTTTAAATAAAAGAAATTTTTTTAAATCATCTTATTTAAAAGAACGTTTATAAGTTTATGATGATCAACAAATCATAAGATTTAAATAAATATATATTCATGCTTGTTCTTACATAATAACTAGGTTTGATCCAAGATTTAGAAAAATCATAGTGTTTATCTTGGATATCCATGATCGTAATGATTCTTAAAACCAAAATATAAGAATTTTTATGATAAAAGTAACATGATCATGAAGAACAACTTATGAACAAGTATGAACATTCAAGATAAATATCAAAACAATAGCTATAAAATGCATGAAATGGTAAAAACTTACTTGTTAGTGCTCTTAAGCTTAAGAAAATAATGTATTGAGGTGCGAAAATAATGGAGGATTTGTCCTCCTTTTATAGTGAAAATATAGAGTTATTATGTTTTATGGAATTAAAAAAATTATATCATGTTTAATATAATTAAAACACAAATTAAAAATAGTTTAATGGGGCAATCAAAACGTTTAACTATTTTAATAAACTTTATGTAATTAAAACATATATTAGTTTTTTTATTAGTTAAGTAACATAATATGAAATAATAATAATAATAATAATAATAATAATAATAATAATAATAATAATAAAGTAGTAGTAGTAGTAGTTAAATAATAATTCTAGTAATTTGCATGGGACATGTACATAATTATTTGATCTTGACTTTGAATGTTTTAAATTTGTATGTAATACTACAAGGGTGGTGAAAAGTATAATTGCATAGAAATGATCACATAAAATATATTTACTAAAATTGAGATTAATTAATAATATTATAAAAATATATAAATTTAAATAGAAACAAAACTGAAACTTTAAAACGGGTCAGATTTTCGGGTTTGAAAAGTAATGAATGTTACATAAAATAACATGATAAAACTCTTTTGTAAGCACATGATGTAAAACATAGTTTAGTTACCTGATGATAAAACTCTTTTGTAAGAACATGATGTAAAACATAGTTTAGTTACCTAGAGCTGCTGCAGCAAGTGGTCATTTCGCATGTTCAATGTCCGATGTGTCTATAGTTTCGCCCCACACGCATACTTTACTAATAACAATCCTCTTGCAAATATGCAAATCCTCTTGCAACGTTAAGGGATATCTTCATTCTTTTGTTATAATCCAATGGACAGTTAACCCCTAACAGAACAACAAAACAACAATAATAATACCCTTTACAGAAATTACTGCTCAAACTCACAAGATATTTTGCTAAGAACAAATCAAAAATGAACTTGCACTACTTTCATTATGTATCCAAATCTCATTACTTTGTTTGCACCTTTAAACAACAGAATATAAAAATCCATATTCTCTTTAAAATTTAAAGTAAAAGATAGATGGGTTCAAACTTAACAACCTCAACAAAATACAATCCACAATATTCCTGAATAAAAAAAACTTAATCCAATTTCAAAGGTATCGTCTTTTTGTATCAAGAAATGTTTACCAACTTTCTCCATAGTGGATGATGGCAAGAACATTTGAAAAACAAACACAAATAAGATAAACACAGCCATTGCACAAAACAATAGTTCAATAGTTTTGTGTCAATTACACCTAAAATATGCAATTGATAGTTAATATACGAACAAAATCAAACCTGAAGACTATAAAGTACAACTCTCTCTCTCTCTCCTGAAACAAAAACAAAAACAAAATATTAGCTGTCGATCGTTTTCATAATTCAGAGATAGATAAAAATTGGAGTTTCTTGTTCTCCTATAACTATCATTCCCTAGATCTTGAACTGGTTGCGAATATATAGCCGAAAAGAGAAAGAAATTGTACTTACATGATATAGCTCATAGCCTGATTGAACTCGCATGACCAGTTTCCACCGCATCAGAGTGCATGAAGATGAAATGAAGCTCGTTGTAGGTTTAAGGGGAGATGAAGAAGATGGAGAAGTAACAGATCTAAGTTTTTTTTGGGAGACAGAATTCAAAAACTGAAGAGAGAAAAGGCGATGCTTGGTATTTTGGGATTTGAATTTTGAATAATCAGCGGGATGTACGATTGTGTGAAAATGGCAATAGAAAGTTGTATAGTATGCAATGTGGATTGTAAAACTCTTAATTTTAAGAGTTTTTGTGAAATTACTTTCTTGCCCTTCCTATATGTATTTTAATATAGTATAGATATGCATGTGTGTATACATTATTTTATTAATCATATCTAACACAATAGCTATTTATAAAATAACTTTAAAAAATGGACAAAAAAGTGTAAAAGACCCACTTGACATGTACTATTTTAACGCACTGTCTGACCCAGACCCACAAAATTAATTATTTTGACATACATTTCTTCCTACATAGCATAGACAACCTTATCTATCTGCAGCTCAATATAGTTGTAGCTACTTTAAGCTTATGTATTGTCACTGGATCTTCATTCAACAAATTACCCAATTGTCTCCCTTGCAAACAAAACTATTCAAATTATCATATAACAACAAACAAAGAATATTAAAAATTTGTTTTTACTTTTATTTATCATAAATTTGGCTCTTTGCCCCAAAATTGGTTAAGAAATGATCCAGTTTATTACATCTAGTCTCCCGAACTTCACAATAACATTCAAATGTAAACATCTGATTAATTCAGACTTCAGACTGCTTGGTTTTAAACAGAAAAACATCTGAATTGTTAAAATTAGGTCTGAATTATTCAGACATTCAGACTTGTTGTTGATGTTGGATGAGACAGAGGCTCATTCAGACCTGACTCATTCAGACCTGAATGAACCAAACAACTCCTTAAAGTTCCTACAACAATGTGGACATACGATAAAACATTTGATCCTGCAATTTATCAAGAAAAAAAAAACCTAATGAGAGTTTTTAACATTTTGCTAAAATGTTAAAAAGTATAGTCAATGATACAAAACATACAAATGCAGCGAAGATAAGCATAGTGCTTTCATAACTTCCACCTTAACTGAAGGAACTTGTCTCAACTCCTACACGTTAATCAACAACAGCAAATAAAACAAAGAAAAAAAAGAATAATTGTTTTAAATGAAATAGAAAATTGGGAAAATAAAGGCTTTTGAGAGTTACTACAAATTAACTGAACCACGTCTTGTTCCCCACTTCAGCAAGAATATATACACACATAACAACTTTGCTTGAACAATCATATCCCTTTAGTGACCTTTTACCATTATTCAATTTTGACAATAAAATTAACTATGCCAAAAATAAAATTGACCAAAATGTGTTACCTGAAAGGTGGTTGTGTGAATCAGTAATCGATCTATGAGATGGACAGTTGATGTTGTAGTGGACTAGTGGGTAAAGGAGGAGAGGCGACCAGAGCGATCGATTGATTTTAGTGTTGTTACACAAATAATTAGTCTTGAGATGTTATGACCCGTGAAACAACTATTCAGGTCAAGACAGTAATGCTTAGAGAAGCAAATATTTCTTTCACATGACTCCATCTACATAGTCCAATGCACTATCCAAAACAAAATTAGATGTGACTCTATGGTAGATCACTTATTTTACTAGTGAGAGATAGGGAGTTTAAACTTCACTATCATCAATTTATATATGATATATGAGGGATGACCCTGGCTTGCCGCGGTTTGAGTCCTGTTCTCACCCGGTTTTAACGGCTCCTCGCTGTCTTGCCGTTTGGCGAGCGTGGGAGTCAGGTTTTATCCGGGGAATCCCTCAATACGTGGACCGCAAGGGCTCCGTCCGCCCGGAATCGTGGCCGGATCGGGCTACCTTTAGCCAATGGGGACCGTGTACGGAGTACTCGGCGTTACTTAGTTGGTCGTTCCAAAATAAAAAAATTATCCAAAACAAATTTTGAATTTGATCCACCAAACCATTAGCTCATATTAATTAATACATCCATGAGAGTGCTTATACAAAAAAATTATATAAGCACAATTATATAAAAAATTAATATATAAAGTAACCTACATGACACACGAGCTAAAAGCTAGTAATATATATAAACGAAACCTCTAAAATCATACGTGGTGCATTTTAGTGGCTCCTCGCCTTTTAAAAGCCTCCATATCACTTCGTATGTAAACAGTGAGGTCTCAATGTCTCATTGACTATTATGAATTAATATGCTTTCATTATTAGCATTTTAGAGTTTACGTGGGTTTCTTTAGCGTTTTTTAATATTATTTTGATCATATTATTTGTAATATTAATTTAATTAATCTGCAGGAACTATGACTATCGTTTTTAATGTCATTTTAATTGTAGTTTTTTTTTTATCTAGATGGACTATATTTATTGTCTAACTGGAGTTTAATTCCAAATATACTTAACGGTTTAAGGCTGTTTGATGTTTTTGTTTGTTTTTCATATTAGTGGATGTTCTTAATTATTATAATTTTTGAGGTATTAAAATTTTTTAATTTTTATTGTGTTTTAGTTTTTGTTGAAATGATTTTGATTTGGTTGAAACTAGATAAAGCCCGACGCGTTGCTGCGGAACAGCGAAACGAATTTGGTCGATATCGTTTAAGTTCGTTACGGCGTCAACATTAAATTAAAATCGATTACGCTTGTTTCGGTAGTAGAAATAAAAAATGGTTACATAATTTCATTAAAAAACATTAAATAAAACGAACAATTAAACCCGGGTGTTGCGTCGGGAAGTTGACTCCTCGGTTGGTTTCAGTTAGGTTGAGATATAAATTTTTACATAACTGAACAAAAAAAAACCATGAAAAAAAGGTTCTCAAATTGCTTGCAAAAAACTGTGTAACAAATGGTGATAGAACCTCTGCAAGCAACCGGATGGAGAAAGTGTTGTGTGAAGCACCAAAACCACCAGACCAACATTCCACAATTGTTAGTATTCTGGAATAATATAATTTAATCAACAGGTGCAATCTAAAAAGCAATCTAAAGAGGCAAATTGTGGCACGACATTTTGATTTTAATCTTATGTATAATAGATTTAAGAAGTGTTTGTTTATATATCTTTATTTATAATATAAACATTTAAATATTATTTTTTTAAATACAGGCGAAGGACAAGCGTGGCGGTCCTCAGTCCAGTCACTCATGAAAGGAGAAGGGTCGTCACGGTGTTCCATGCGTCCATTTGCTTGACCAGTGTGCCATGTCAAACCTTTCCGTTGCCTTGGTGGAACCACACCGCAAGGCATAAGGAAAAGTTTTTTTTTTTATTTGGAGATCTTTTGTGTTATTAGGTTTGATTGTCTTCATATTATTCTTAATTTAGCTAAAAGTTAAACAAATGATTGTTTAGACGCACTGAACATAACAAAAACGTATATTTATATTTATGTGTGTTGATTTTCTTGTAATTGTCCATCAAATTTTTTTTTTGTAAAAGATGTGCTTTTTAATAAACCACTACTTCCATTTATAGACATGGAAGGCGGCTACTAGAAACAAAAATCACAAGTAGATTAAAAAAACATGAAAGATTTGAATAATCCGCACCCTCTTTGTATCTTAGGATTTTTAATGTGTTGGTAAATAGCAACTGAAACACCAAGCACTATTTGTTGGCAATTATTAGTGATGGGATTCCACGGTTGGTACCCTTTAATGTTTTAACTTACACAATAAGTAAAATCAAACAAACTTAATAACCTTATAATTTGATATGTAAAAAAAAACACATATTCAAATTATTGCTTACTGTTATTATGTTTATATAACACAAACAAAATTTTAGCACTTAGAATAATATTTTGACAAACATAAACCCTGAAATAAAACATTGAAATAAAATAATAATATTCAATTAACAAATGAACAATAAGAATACCAGCTTGGCTATGGCATTTGTTTCTCAGATCAACTTTACGTGTTCGTGTCCTCTTTGTGTAATGCATTGACTTGTGGTGTCCCTGTATTTTTTGGAGGATTAGTCTCCCATATTTTGACTCTCTTGAGCCCACACTCATCTATACCAAAAATATGATGATCAGAGCAAGTGAGTTAAACTTTTCCGAAAAATCATGTTATTCAGTTACACAACTAACTGCTAAAACATATTTGTTTCTTGCAAATATGTCAGATGGGAACTTTTTTGTTTTGTTTCATTCAAAAGTATAAAATCTAGGTTAATTTAGAAGTAAATGTAATGAGTAGTGACCTTTGATTGTACCTAAATCCACAAGAATCCAATGGATTTACCTCATGTCCGAGAGTGTCTCGAGCCAACTCGTTTAATTTCGATTTCGAGCATGGGCTTGGCTTGACTCGACTCGGTTACAACCCTACACAAAATACACTTCTTGCTAGTGACATCTTTTAGTTGTGTTGTTGAAAATAAATAATAGAATGGTATTCGTATACTTAAAATCGAATTTGACCTGCTATCCAATATGACTAATGTTGGCCCGTTAATCATCACAATCACTTTTGGCCCGTTAATCGATACAACTAGTTTTGTTCAGTTAGCTGACCCAAACAATTTTGGCCCGTTGTTCACTTAAAGTTATAAAGTTGCATAAACATATTGCTAATTGAGGTTGTGGTTTTGAAAGAGAGATTGTTGCTTTGCAGTAGAGATGGGCAAAAAAACCGGTTGGTGAACCGGTTCAACGGTTTAAACCGAAAACCGGTTTTTACAAAAACCGGTTATTTAAAAACCAGTTTGACCGGTTTAGTAACCGTCGGTTCGTATATCGGTTACAAGTTCTAGAGAAAAAACCGGTTACTGAACCGGTTATGGAAAAAACCGGTTAATTTTAAAACCGGTTATTATGAAAAAAACCGGTTATTAACCGGTTATTTAAAAAAAAAACCGGTTAATTAAAAAAACCGGTTATTAACCGGTTCTAACCGGTTTCTAAACCGGTCCTAACCGGTTAGACCGGTCCGAGTTTTGCACCAAAAAAACTGGTTAATAAACCGGTCCGGTTATTTAAAAACCGGTTTTTTTCCAGGCCAAGAAAAACCGGTCCGGTTATTAACCGAACCGGTTTTTTTAAAAAAACCGATTTGTGCACCTCTACTTTGCAGCATGCAACAAACAAATAGTACAATACAAGAAAAAAAGTATCATAATGCATAATTTATATGCCATGTTTTTATGATATTCAACAAACCAATAGTATAGTGTAAGCAAAATTTTAACGTAATGCATAATTCATATGCTTTGTTATTGACAATAGGTTATGTTGTATTTGCCGTTTTAACCTGTCATTTTGCACCGGTAATTCTTTCATTTACAATGGTTTTCTTTCTTTTAAAAAAACATTTGATGTTTGTCTACTAACACAAATTTCATAAGGTGACCTATATCACGGATAAATGACTTTTATTTAACCCACCCAACATTAGTTAACAAAATAGAATACTTTATCTACCTAAAGTTTATATAGATGCCGAAGTATATATACCAAATATTGATAAGTAATTTCTATGTAAGAAGATTAAACTTTAAGACTAACCTTTAATTCCATATTTTCATGTTTAATGTGAAACCCGGCATTTTCAGGTTAACTTCGTTAACTAAACCCAGTTAAACCTTGTTGACTATGTCTGTAAAATCAGTTAGTTCTGTTAACTACGTTAATGGACTCTCATGCTTGTAGTGTCATGTATGCATACAATTGAATTAGCCGTGTCGCTGGTGACTTACACAAGAATAACTAGTTACATGTGTCGCTGGTGACTTACACAAGAATAACTAGAATAATAAAATGTTACACATGCTATAATAAACATGATTGGTTACATGTACCTTATATGATAGGTATAATGTGTTATATACTTTATATGTTACATGACTAGTTGCTATATGTCTATGTGTTAATATAAGAAAGTTAGATAATTAAACTTGTTACATTATATGGTACGTTACATGTTATGTTGCCTAGCTAGACCACTAGACCTTAGACAACATAATACATAGAAATGATTTAAAAGTTAGTAACATGTCACATATATAGTTTTATATACAAATAACCTAGATGCATTTTATTTATTGAAATTAAATGTAGCATTATTACAAAATTGATTACATGACTTTAAGTTGGAAAAACTTTTCTTTTCCCCATCTCTCTTTTGCCGTGAATTAGCCACACACACATACACATTTCACTTTTGCAAATCTCTTTCAAAGATCATACACAAACTAAATCTTTTGGTGATTTTTTTTGTAAGCAAGGGTATTAGATCCTTGGGTTAAACAAGAAGGTAAGCATATTGTTATATGTTTTGTTTTATATTTCTTTTTATTTGGTATTGTGAAATAAAAATATCCAAACACATGAAATCATAAGAAAACAAGATATGATAAAATGTACAATCTGCATATTAAAATTCTTTTTGTTTTGTTCTTGTTATAAAACACAAAATATTTGAAATAAAATCTGGATGAATATTAAATAAGATGTATTTTGATCATATATAATAATCTCTTGGTGATTTAGAGTCATAGAAATATCAAAGTCATGATTTTTGTGAATATAGATTTGAATCTGATTGTTGGCAGGATTGGTAACCAAGATTGCTAATCGTATAACCTATTGATATGTTTGTAAGAATAAATATATTTTATATATTTATTTATATGACCATCATTATCATTTATATAATAATATATTCAAATAATTAATTATACCTTATTATATATTAGCTTGGTAATTGTTGATGGGCCATATTACTCTTAATAGCTAATAAAGGGTTTCCCTTGAGTGTATATATAGAGAGAATAAATTAACATCATAACCAAAAAAATCTCACACACATAAGTAAATCATGTGTCACCTCTCTTTTCTAAACCAGGTTCCTCTCAAGAACCCTAACCATCCTTAACTATACATCCTAAAGGGGAACTCGATCAAGATGACAAGCATGTCGACTACATCATACCCTGCTGCGATTACTACTCTTCATGCTGTAACAAGTTCATAGGTTTTTAATTTATCATGTTTTATATTACTTACATGAAGAACTGATCAACATGTGGTATCAGAGCGATGTTGATTAATCAGTTCTTCATGTTTTCCGTAAATCTGGAATTGAATCAGAAGACATGGACTAAAACTTGATAAACCTTAATTTTTTAGGTTTCTTTTTTTTTCATGTTCTATTACGAAAACAATACATGAAACTGTTTAAAATCGCAAAAATTCATATTTAGTAAACTCTAATATTTTCGAAATCTGTTAATTTCATGTTTAAAGATTTCGATTCCAAGTTTTTGTGTTTAATTGTTAAAATTTTCGATGATGTTCATCGTGGTCATCATTATTATCGAAAATTATACATATGTTGGTTCAAAATCTAGATTAAAATTTGTTAATAATTATTTATGGAAATATTTTTTCAAATCTTGGATAACTTAGAAGTTTTAATATTTTTTTAAAAGATTTGAATCCCCTTAAAATAGGAAACAAATATAATTGTTAATCATTAAAAAGATTTGAACCAAATCTTATCATTATTAATTTAGTTAATAAAGATCATGGGTTAAGGGCTTAAACTAGTTTACGAGTTCATGGGCTATTTAAAAATCATGTATTATGGGCTTAAAATAGCTTATGTGTTCTAAGAGTTTAAGAATTTCTAAAATGGTTTGGGGTCATAACCCATAAACCCGAAAACTCACTAATACTGGAATCAACATTTTCCATAATACTCCATAAAATCATGTAAACACCCAAATACTGAAAAACTCACTAAAAGCCAGAAACTGGCAATTCTTGGGAACCCAATATTTCCGAGAACTAATTCCGCAAAATAAAGTCCTACCGGAAACTTAAAAATCCTTACTCTAAACATTTTCCGCTATTAACTAATTAAATGGTTTGTAAACCTTAAATATTATAAAATTTTACAAAACATAAAGGCTTAACTTGAATGAACTTTTGATGTTACACTTCTGCCCAAAGGTGATGAGTTATATTTACCCTATCATTCAAGTATAACTGAAAAGCTTTTGTTAGTTTTGCCTAACATGATACAAATGTTTCACTTCTGCCCAAAGGTGATTTGATACATTTTTATTTAGCAAAACTAGCCCGTGCATAATTAAAATAATTGTCTCACTTCTGCCCAAAGGTGATGTGTTACAATTGTTTTGCACATATACTTAAATAAATTTTAATTCTGCCCAAAGATGATTTATTTTTTTGTTTAAGTAGAACTATTAATTATAGTCTATTAGTTTGAAGTTAATAATAGACATATCACATCTTTAATAAAATATAGTGATCCTCATATTAATGATCCTTCATTAATCTAATGATCATAAACTTTAATCTATATTATTTTAATATCCCATAATATTACTCACTATATTTTCTTCCATAAATAACGAACTCATCCAAATCATCCACTCTAATCTTAAAATACAATTGAATTTTGTCTCATAAAGAGTTTGAATAACATTTAGCTCTTCTCAATTTTAATTATTCATTAAGACATGATATGGCTATCTTACTGCTCTTTCTAATAACAATCATTATATTATGTAAGGCCCCGAACCCGGTGACCCTACTTTAGCGTCGGATTTACTCATAAACACAGTTCTTCAAATCAGAGTTTATTAAAACTTTTCGCGGAATATAAAACATCAATCATTTGTTACAAAACATTAAATCTTTTCTTTGATACCATAACACAAAACTTTATATTTAAAACATCTTTACTTCTTTCTTCAGATGCCAGCCGTTCAATCCATGCCGTGTGTCATCCTCATGCTAACTCTATAATCAGCTCACCTGCGTGCATACTAAAAGTCAGCTACGCTGAGTGAGTTCTAGTTAATCGAACTCCATACAATACATACACATACATACATATCTGTAGATACATATCCATACTTCACTAGTTACCCTTCTGTTCTACATACATACTCGCTACCATACATACATACATATCTACTATCACTAACCTCAGTCTACCGAGAGTACGTTCATAGATCACCGTCTATACCTGTACTCAAGGTCGTGAACACGTGCAAGGTTCGCAGTCCTTACCTATGTTCACCATTTATGGTACGTACAAGGTTCGCAGTCCTTCCCTATACCATAATACATCCACAACACGTACAAGGTTCGCAGTCCTTCCCTATGTTGCAACCTAACTCATAGCACGTACGAGGTTCGTAGTCCTCCCCTATGCTACAAAACCAGCACGTATAAGGTTCACAGCCCTTTCCTATGCTGACATACATCCACAACACGTACAAGGTTCGCAGTCCTTCCCTATGTTGCAACCTAACTCATAGCACGTACGAGGTTCGCAGTCCTCCCCTATGCTACAAAACCAGCACGTATAAGGTTCACAGCCCTTTCCTATGCTGACATACATCCACAACACGTACAAGGTTCGCAGTCCTTCCCTATGTTGCAACCTAACTCATAGCACGTACGAGGTTCGCAGTCCTCCCCTATGCTACAATTACAGCACGTATAAGGTTCACAGTCCTTTCCTATGCTGACGCCTATCTACATTTACATCTATCATCTACATCACGTATAAGGCTCGCAGTCCTTAACTACGCCATCACCTGCCGAGTCTATGTCCGACAGAAGCTAGAGGGATTTGCCATCCTAACTTACTATGTCGAACGTAGAACTCACATGCCATTCGTGTACCTATATACACATACTTACATTATAACATAAGAACACTCTAGGCATTCTTTACCTCATTCATTTAACAACCATACCCCTTGTCGTTACGTGCAATATCCGAAGATCGTTCACGCCCCGACAAGTATTCATTTGAAATATTCATACATCTTCGATATATAATATTCGAACCTTTATTTTTAACCTAACAGTACGCGCAATATCCGAAGATCGTTCGCGTACCGACAAACAATCATTCATATCTATCACACATATCACATATGACATACACTTATCACTTAGGATAAATGTATTAACAACACATCGAGTATGCACACAGCCCCGAAAACATAACAAGGAATGGGGCTAGAAACTCACCTGAACTCTGCTTCTTTCTCTGATAGCTGTAAATCCCTTCTTTAACTGAGCTCGGCTGACTGTACAAGTTACACGTATCAATACTCGTCTGATCTAATCTGGTGGCCTAGTATTAGCTCCCTCTAACTTATCGCTTTATAATTTATTTTCTAACCAAACTTGGCTTTAGGCGAAGTTAACCCTCGGCGAACTTAGCTCTAGGCGAAGTTAAACCTTAGGCGAACTTGGCTTCAGGCGAAGTTAAACCTTAGGCGAACTTAGCTTCAGGCGAAGTTAAACCTTAGGCGAACTTGGCTTCAGGCGAAGTTAAACCTTAGGCGAACTTGGCTTCAGGCGAAGTTATCCTTAGGCGAACTTGGCTTCAGGCGAAGTTATCCTTAGGCGAACTTGGCCCTAGGCGAAGTTATCCTTAGGCGAAGTTACGCTTGAAGGCGAAGTTACGCTTGAAGGCGAAGTTCATCAGGCGAACTTAATCTTGCAGGCGAAGTTATCGCGCTGCAGATCTGTTTGCCCATAAATCCTTCGTTTCTTAGCCAAATAACTCGATTTTGGTACCCACGGAATCGTATGATCGGCGCCTACAAATCCCAACCATCAAATCGGCCTAAAATTGACGTTTTAGGGGTCCGATTTGGGCAGTTTGGGTTTCGGGTCTGGTTAACCCATCCAATCCTAACCATTTTCAGTAATATTAGCTTTGTTGGATTGTTCTTACCTTAGCAACTTAGATCTATCAACAAAATCTCGGGTCTCGGCTTCGAATCTTGATCGGTTAGAATGTGTGTGTTTAGGAGAGTGGGGAAAATGAAGATATTTTGGGATTTTGGGGGTGTTTATATCCCTTAAATCCCATTCTCATTTAACCCATCTCAATTAAACCAAGTCCATAACCCACATCCATTACCCGACACTAGCCCGACCCATACCAACCTCTATTCTTTTATTTATTTCCTAATAACCCGGGTAAACTTTCTCTCTAATATTTAAGTAATATAATTAATATTATCTTGAAATTTCGGGATGTTACAAGTCTTCCCTCCTTAAAGAGGTTTCGTCCTCGAAACCTAACCTATTCCCTATAAAAGGAAAACTTCTTATATTTACACGCTTTATTGAATCGCCTTCGTTTTCTGTGTTACCCTTCTTACTTCCGACTTTGCAGTCATCGAATGGTGGTCATGTGTATTAGCTATTTAAGGTAGCTTGTCCATGAGGCCCTCGATGTACCAAGTCTCGTTTCGATCTTTAAGAGGCTTTGTCTTATATCATATTAATGCTAAAGCCTAAGTCGACACTCTATCACACACGTCAATTTATCATGACTAACATGCATTCAGACAATTTGTACCATAATTAATAAACACAAAGGGACAACACAAACATCATCACTCAAGGAACTATTTAGTACAAGGATAGCAAGGCTAACAGGTAATAACAGTGGCCAGCTGTGACTAGCTGATCACGTTGCTTTCCGTGTCCTATTCGCTTCCCTTTATGAGTCTATTTGTGCTGGTTCTACTTAAGCAGTTAGTCAAATCAAACAATCAATTACCTCTATCCTTATCGTTCACGTTTCTTTTCTTTCTCATTAACATATATCATTTAATCATGCACTTTACCTTTACTGGTCTTGCTTGAGCGACACATGGCATTCTTGGACTGGCATCTTCTTTCCTTTCTTACTTAAATCCCATTCTCTGTTCGAGTCTAAGCATGTAGGATGCTTAAATCTCTCGAACTTATGCTCTGATACCAACTTGTAAGGCCCCGAACCCGGTGACCCTACTTTAGCGTCGGATTTACTCATAAACACAGTTCTTCAAATCAGAGTTTATTAAAACTTTTCGCGGAATATAAAACATCAATCATTTGTTACAAAACATTAAATCTTTTCTTTGATACCATAACACAAAACTTTATATTTAAAACATCTTTACTTCTTTCTTCAGATGCCAGCCGTTCAATCCATGCCGTGTGTCATCCTCATGCTAACTCTATAATCAGCTCACCTGCGTGCATACTAAAAGTCAGCTACGCTGAGTGAGTTCTAGTTAATCGAACTCCATACAATACATACACATACATACATATCTGTAGATATATATCCATACTTCACTAGTTACCCTTCTGTTCTACATACATACTCGCTACCATACATACATACATATCTACTATCACTAACCTCAGTCTACCGAGAGTACGTTCATAGATCACCGTCTATACCTGTACTCAAGGTCGTGAACACGTGCAAGGTTCGCAGTCCTTACCTATGTTCACCATTTAAGGTACGTACAAGGTTCGCAGTCCTTCCCTATACCATAATACATCCACAACACGTACAAGGTTCGCAGTCCTTCCCTATGTTGCAACCTAACTCATAGCACGTACGAGGTTCGCAGTCCTCCCCTATGCTACAAAACCAGCACGTATAAGGTTCACAGCCCTTTCCTATGCTGACATACATCCACAACACGTACAAGGTTCGCAGTCCTTCCCTATGTTGCAACCTAACTCATAGCACGTACGAGGTTCGCAGTCCTCCCCTATGCTACAAAACCAGCACGTATAAGGTTCACAGCCCTTTCCTATGCTGACATACATCCACAACACGTACAAGGTTCACAGTCCTTCCCTATGTTGCAACCTAACTCATAGCACGTACGAGGTTCGCAGTCCTCCCCTATGCTACAATTACAGCACGTATAAGGTTCACAGTCCTTTCCTATGCTGACGCCTATCTACATTTACATCTATCATCTACATCACGTATAAGGCTCGCAGTCCTTAACTACGCCATCACCTGCCGAGTCTATGTCCGACAGAAGCTAGAGGGATTATCCATCCTAACTTACTATGTCGAACGTAGAACTCACATGCCATTCGTGTACCTATATACACATACTTACATTATAACATAAGAACACTCTAGGCATTCTTTACCTCATTCATTTAACAACCATACCCCTTGTCGTTACGTGCAATATCCGAAGATCGTTCACGCCCCGACAAGTATTCATTTGAAATATTCATACATCTTCGATATATAATATTCGTACCTTTATTTTTAACCTAACAGTACGCGCAATATCCGAAGATCGTTCGCGTACCGACAAACAATCATTCATATCTATCACACATATCACATATGACATACACTTATCACTTAGGATAAATGTATTAACAACACATCGAGTATGCACACAGCCCCGAAAACATAACAAGGAATGGGGCTAGAAACTCACCTGAACTCTGCTTCTTTCTCTGATAGCTGTAAATCCCTTCTTTAACTGAGCTCGGCTGACTGTACAAGTTACACGTATCAATACTCGTCTGATCTAATCTGGTGGCCTAGTATTAGCTCCCTCTAACTTATCGCTTTATAATTTATTTTCTAACCAAACTTGGCTTTAGGCGAAGTTAACCCTCGGCGAACTTAGCTCTAGGCGAAGTTAAACCTTAGGCGAACTTAGCTTCAGGCGAAGTTAAACCTTAGGCGAACTTGGCTTCAGGCGAAGTTAAACCTTAGGCGAACTTGGCTTCAGGCGAAGTTAAACCTTAGGCGAACTTGGCTTCAGGCGAAGTTATCCTTAGGCGAACTTGGCTTCAGGCGAAGTTATCCTTAGGCGAACTTGGCCCTAGGCGAAGTTATCCTTAGGCGAAGTTACGCTTGAAGGCGAAGTTACGCTTGAAGGCGAAGTTCATCAGGCGAACTTAATCTTGCAGGCGAAGTTATCGCGCTGCAGATCTGTTTGCCCATAAATCCTTCGTTTCTTAGCCAAATAACTCGATTTTGGTACCCACGGAATCGTATGATCGGCGCCTACAAATCCCAACCATCAAATCGGCCTAAAATCGACGTTTTAGGGGTCCGATTTGGGCAGTTTGGGTTTCGGGTCCGGTTAACCCATCCAATCCTAACCATTTTCAGTAATATTAGCTTTGTTGGATTGTTCTTACCTTAGCAACTTAGATCTATCAACAAAATCTCGGGTCTCGGCTTCGAATCTTGATCGGTTAGAATGTGTGTGTTTAGGAGAGTGGGGAAAATGAAGATATTTTGGGATTTTGGGGGTATTTATATCCCTTAAATCCCATTCTCATTTAACCCATCTCAATTAATCCAAGTCCATAACCCACATCCATTACCCGAAACTAGCCCGACCCATACCAACCTCTATTCTTTTATTTATTTCCTAATAACCCGGGTAAACTTTCTCTCTAATATTTAAGTAATATAATTAATATTATCTTGAAATTTCGGGATGTTACATATTAAAAACTAGAGCATAACAAATGGGATGCGTCAATCATAATGTCTCTTATAATAATGATAATCAATAATTTATTCAAATAAATGCTATCACTAGAGTTATTCTTGATTTAGTTTTTCCTAAAACTAATCAAAATAACTCATAAGATGCATGCATTCTTCCTTAAAAATTCTAACTATAAGGTTAGATGGTATTATTGAATATATCATAATGTACAATCATGACCCATAGAATTAAAGGCTCACACATGATATTAAGTACAATATTCTAGTAAATTGCATACTCAAATTTTCAGTAGTACAATTTGGTGTCTTAAAAATCAACTATAATACTCAAAAATACCAAAGGAAAATGAGTGTGTTGATCAGCAATATATGTACAAGAAAAGAAGCATCCGGTACTGGAAAATAAGATGTTATTCAACTCACTACCACTAAAACCTAAAAGAGGATTATTCTTAGGTTCATAGACAAAATACAAGTATTACTTCCAGCTTTAAGTTCTCTAATGAGAAGTATCATTGCAAAAATATGCTATTAAATTAGGCATAGGCATTACAAGATTAACCATAATTCAAAAGAACAACTG
The DNA here is from genome assembly GCF_021521415.1 of Bidens hawaiensis. NCBI lineage: Eukaryota > Viridiplantae > Streptophyta > Magnoliopsida > Asterales > Asteraceae > Bidens > Bidens hawaiensis. Next base: position 221,727 of record NW_027491982.1, on the reverse strand, counting down.
GCTAAAATTGATAGTTATATATTAATGATATTTAAGTCTGCTAACCTAATATTCTCATTAACACATGATTGATTGAGTCTAGTTCTATATGTTTACCTAAAAATCAACAAATAACTAACATGAGGGTTAGTGACAAATTTAAATGTTAAGGTTATTATAACCATGATAAACTCTCTTCAAATTACGCTTTATGATACCTTAAATATTCTGGAGATTAATCAGAATTTAGTATCAATACTTAAGCTACATTATGACAGTTATAAAGTTTGCATAGCCAACATAAAGTCACTATTACCTTAAACTCTCATATGATTTGTTATCAATATTTGGATCGAAACATTTATAAAATACAACTAGATGATACTATATATTTTCACAACTTTTGTTATCATACAAATAAAAATGTAACACTAGACAAATGAGACATATAAAATTCATCCATTAAAACCAAATTTCATGAGAAATCATGACATGCTTTATGAGGTTGATATTTTGATCTAATCTCATTCTTAGTGATTTTAATCATGTGTTGGATGCCCTAAACATTACTTGGCTTAAAGAATAAGTATGGGTCCACCATAAGTTATATTTCACTGATATTCGTGGAACTTATTCAAAACGGAATACTCAGAATAATTCTTTTATCATTTAAAAAAACTATTTACTTGTATATAATCCGACTTCTATGGGCCATGGTTTTAAAGAGAACCATTCATATATACATAATACGATTTCTTCTAAATATGTCCCTAAGTTTATTATGACATCTGGACGTTAATGGAATCAAATCAAGTCTAACATATATATGAGAAATTCCTACATCACATACATCATTGAAACTCCTTATGTAGTTTTTCTAGAGATATTAAAGATTAGTGGGAGCCTTAAGTGTCTCAATCATAACTTACAAGATTTGCAAGAGGTGGGGGAGTGAAAACTTGATATTATCTCAATTGCACCTCTTGTACAAGACATTGCTCCATCACAACACTATTTTATCAAAACTTATCTCTTTAGAATTTACTACTACTACTCTTACAAAAGTTTCATTGTTGCTTAAACGTGGGCATATTCAGATTTCTTAATAAACTAATCCTCACCAAGAGAAACTACAACTACTTGTATTATTAACTTGTTTCTCTATTAACTTATATTTTCAATTTCCTAAAGGTTTCTAAGGTCAGTGGGAGCAGTTAAAGTCTTTATAATGACTTGTTAGAAGTACAAGAGGCAGGGAAAGAGAGTTATTAAATTTTACTCCAATTACACCTCTTGTACACCATACTGCACCAACTCTTACACACTTAGAATCCTGAAAATGATAGCAACCTTACCAAGAGCTAATCCTTAAAACCGAGACTTTTTAAATTACCCAATAATCAACTCAGGAGGCCATCTAGGTTTTAAAGAAACTTCAATTTTTACTTCTAAATTATCCTGAAAATGATAGCAACCTTACCAAGAGCTAATCCTTAAAACCGAGACTTTTAAAATTACCCAATAACCGAGACTTTAGCAAATACTTATAGTGCTTGTATGATTTAGGCACTAGAACATTTTGTGACGTAAAGCAGCTACTTCTATTTTTTTTTGGGAAAAAGGCGGAGGCCTTGGCAAACTTTTTTAAAGAAAAAAGGGAACAAAACAAGGTATCACAACTAGCCGGGACATATCATCAAACTAGTCAAGACCCTAAAAGAAACCAAACAAACCTAACAACAATGCTAAACCGATATCTATACATGAATCTAAAATCGGGCTTAGCTCCTATACATTTTCTAAAAAATAAAAGATCAAAATTCAAGTAAACAATCCTATACACAAAATCCATCTTGGGCCTAAGATCCATAAAAAGTAAACCCACTTTATTTTTCCCAGCAGTGTACATTGGCCCAACAATTTCATAAGTCCAGACCCAACACCACCAAGCCCTATGAAAACTTTTGCTAAAAATGACCATCATCTCAAGCCATTTACTTAGCATAACTCTACACCAACTATTTACCACACTTAGGTTTAATTCTTCCTTCCAGCAATCTTCATACCATGATATTGATCAGTTCCAGTTTGGACCCAACATCAATTCAAAATTTCAACCCAACATATAGTCCATCTCCAAATAATATTCCAACAAACAATTATCATCAGAAATGTGGAAACCTCACAACTACCCTTGATCAAATTTATACACCTATTTCTTAAGTAGTACCACCTTAAATCCCATATCTAACCCAGTTTCAACAAAAAGAACTTAATAAATCTGACCAAATATACACTTTCAAGAAATACCATGCATACCCCTTCACATATAACAGCCTATGCTCACTTTAATTTGTCTATGACTTAGACTCAAAGGTTGACTTTGACCCAACAATTGACTTTTACACAAATCACTCAAATTAGTCATAACGAAATGACCAAATTGCCCCTGCATGTGAATTCTCCAAGCTTTCCAGAAAAACATTTGAGAATATTTATTGACATTGTGATAATGCCACAAATGCCCCTTCACATGTAACAACCTCATTGTTGACTTTCAATTTATTGACTTTCTTGACCACTTCAAATCCCAGTCTTTACTTAGCCGAGTTGAACTAGTTGTTTCTTTAATTGTCATACCAAGAAGCTTGAGTCTGACTGTTTCTTTTATGATGTTGCATAGGTCATTATCATTCCTACTCTTTCCTTCAAATAACCTTAAAGTCCTTTCTAGCCAAATAAAATAAACTATGGCAGCCACCATAAGTCTTTGAACCATACTTTTAATACACTTCCTCATGGGTAACTTTGCAAGATGTTCCACCCCAGCAGCCAAACTTGGTGGAATATTTTGCAGTTGACCAATTTTTTCAAGTTTTGACCATACTTCCTTGAGTAAGAACACTAAAAAAAAGATGATTATGACTATCCCTTTGCTGATTGCAGAAAGCAAAATACTTGTCTTGAGCATGAACTTTCCAAGCATACAATCTATCTTGAGTAGGAAGTCTCTCCTTAGTAGCTTTCCATAAGAAGAAAGCATGTCTAGGAATGGCTTGACTAACCAAATAACCTTAGCCCATGGCTTAATTGGAGAAACATTACTAAAAACTTTGAAAGCTTCATTTGTAGTGAAAGGTAGAAGCTTTTCATCTCTACACTTCCAAAGAATATTATCTTTCTTCTCATTAGTGAGGAGAGGAGGGTTACTAACATATAGACAAGGAAATTTGACTCTCCACACTTCTGGCCATGCCCACCCACCATTCAAGATAACCTCATTGACAGTAGTCTTCAAGTTCAAGCCACCATTTGAAATCTCTCTTGGTGTAATGAAAGAGCACAATGGACTTAGAGGATGCCAGTTATCATACCAAACATTAGTATCTTTGTCATCACCCAACGAACTTATACAATGAGGCCAGATCTTCTCCCTACATTGCATCAGGTTTCTCCAACTCCAACATCTACCTTCTTTGTTGCTAATACCCCAAAAGCTTCTACCTTTCAATATGTGAATCTTGATCCACCTTGTCCATACTGTTTCAACACCACTTATAATATTCCAAGCATGTTTTGCCATAAAAGAGGTGTTCCTAGTCCTTAAAGATTTGATACCCAATCCACCTTGCCCTTTAGTCAAACAAACTTAATGCCAACTAACCCTAGTCTTTCCCACTACACTATCACCATTTGCCCATATAAATCTTGCATAGTTTCTCAATCTCATTAGTAATATTAAAAGGCAATAAAAACACTGAATCCCAGTAAACTTGCATAGAAGATATAACAGACTTAACCAGTTGAACCCTACCAGCAAAAGATAAATTTTGTTCTTCCAATATGCAAGTTTTTTCTTGACTTTATCCACAAGGCTGCTACAATCATTACTGTATAATCTTTTGGATACTAGAGGAATTCCCAAGTATCTCACAGGGAGCTCACCAACTTTGAAAGGTAAAATGTATTTAATAATATCCTAAGTTAGAGAAGGAATATTACCAAAATACATTGTACTTTTGCTCATGTTAGGAATAAGCCCAGACATCCCACTGAATTCTTGCAAAGCTTGTCTTATGACTCCCACAGATAAACTATCAGGATGAACAAAAACCAAAAGATCATCAGCAAAACATAAATGAGTCAGCTGCTGCTCCTTACACTTCCAATGATATTTAAAATTTTGATCTTCCTGAATTCTTCTCTTCAAAACCAAATTCAAGGTTTCCATAACCAAAGTAAAGAGATAAGGAGACATAGGATCCCCTTGTCTTAAGCCCCTCAAACCTTTAAAATAACCAAAAGCATCCCCATTTACACAAACAGAGTAATGAGCCTCCCTTAAACATGTCATGATTCAGTGAACCATACATGGAGGATAAGCAAAATATATAAGACACTTCTCAAGGAAATCATGATCAACAGTATCATATGCTTTCTGAAGATCAATTTTTAAAGCCAACCTTGGTGTGCCCGTGCCCCTATGATAATTTCTCATCAACTCTTGAGTTAGAAGAATGTTATCAGCTATTTTCCTTCCAGGAACAAAGGCACTTTGGCAGTTATCCACCACCAAACTCAAAGAACTCTTTATTCTATTACAAATAATCTTTGTAATACATTTACAAATGACATTGCAACAGGCTTTAGGTCTGAAATCAGCAGTGGTAACAGGGGAAGTACACTTTGGCACCAGAGAAATATTTGTAGAATTTGCCTCAGACAAAAGCCTCCCATTGTAGAAAAATTCCTGAACGGTTACACACTTCTTCACCCACTACACTCCATGATGCTTTAAAAAATTTAGAAGAAAAACCATCTGGCCCAGGAGCTTTATCATCATCAATATCAAACATTGCCATTTTGACCTCTTCATTAGTAACAGGAACTATCATTTTCTCAGCAACATTACCAGGAATCTTATTACAAAAAAGACTATCAGAGTCAATAATGTCATTTACCCTGTCTTTCCCCCCCATAAAAGACTTAAAATGTGTAACAAAAGCCTCCCCCACTTCACTGTCTTCAAACAAGTTACCCGAACCATCCTTAATTACTGCTATTCTATTTCTGCTTTGTTTCCCCTTTATCACCTTATGAAAATAAGAAGTAAAAGGTCACCAACCTTGAGTCACTCAACTTTAGCTTTTGGCTTCAAATAAACTTCTTCCTCTTCCATAGCTTCTTTTAAGGCTTTCAAATAAACAAGTTCTTCATGTCTAGCTTCCTCATTATCAGAATCTTTAACCATATCACCTTGAACCCTACCCTACTCTTTTCTCAAAAATATAACCTTGGCATGCAAATCTCCCTGATCCTTTCCCAAAGCTCTTAATTTCTTCTTCAGGTCTTTGAGTTTCTGAGTAACTAATGACATGTAACACCCTCTAATATTGTTATCCCAGCATCTTTTGACCAAAGGTAAGAATTTTTGTGCTTGGTAAAATGATTCATAAACTTAAATGACCTTGGCTTCCAATGATGAGTTCTTTGAAAAGATAATAAACTTGGAGAATGATCTGAAGTGTAGAAAGGCAAGAACATGACATGAATAGAAGGATAAACGTCATTAAACTCAGCATTAGCCATAACTCTATCCAATTTCTTTAAAAGACCCCCAACCCTACCAAGAGATTTATTCCAGGTAAAAGAAAACCCAGTGAAAGGAATATCTTCAATCTCTGCAGCCTCACAACAATCTCTAAAATCAATCATGGCAGCATTAGGCATAGAAGACCCCATTGACTTTTCATTTGGACTCAGAATAACATTGAAATCACCCATAACCACCCAAGGCTCCTTGTTCATTCTTCCAGAAAACTCTATCAGATTCTTCCATAAAGACCTTCTTAAAGGAGCCTTTACTTGTCCATACACAAGTGAACAGAAAAAAGGATGCTGCTTGTTAATAGGCCTGATAAAACAGTTGATGAGCTGATCTGTGTGGTTAATCATCATTAGTTCAGCAACATTAGGATTCCACCCAACAATTATTATGACCCAACCTTTACAATAAACGGAGTTTGACATCCAATTCCAGTTACCAAAAACCTTACTGCTAACACTTTGTAATTTTGAAGCTTTAACATGCGATTCCAAAATACAATAAACATTCACCCCCTGTTCTTGAATTAACTCTTTGATATCATTTTGCCTAGGAGTCCCATTCATCCCCCTACATTCCAACACATAACTTTAACATCCATTACTAACATCTTGAATTTCGGAATCACACAATTCTTGTGCGTTCTGACCAAGAGTATTTTCGTCCAATTTCATGAATTCCCCAGTTTCATTTGTTTCAGACTCAACCTCATCCTCCTCACCATCCTCCATATCACTTCCACTTTCTTCATCTGTGTCACTATCAAACTGTACACATATATTGCTGCCTTCATTGAACTCATTCATACTACACATTATATCAAAAAATCTCCACTGACATTTAGCCCAGCCAATTCTAATCTCAGGGGGAGGGACAACTCTGTTGATAATATATTGCATGATTGCATCTTTTTGAGTTTCAATAATACCCCTATAGCAATCTTCAAGAGATGTTGTGATTATCTTTTTAGTAGCAATTTCATCACTGGCTTTTGTATTGTCAACAGTAATTTGTTCTAACTCATCAAATGGATTTGATAACTCCACAACATTTGGATTAACATTCTTTGCTTGATCCCTCTTTGGCTTACCATTTTTGACCCTGTATTCTTGCCTAACATACTCCCTAACATTCCTTACCCAATTCCTTTCCATATTACTTGTAGTAGCAATACCATTAGACTCCCCACATACTCGTTTCCCTTTATCCTGCTGCCTTTTGTCATTTCTAAACTGGTTATTCTGACCCTTGTTACCCATGTTCTTGTTGTTACCATTAGAATGATCATTTTTCCCCTGTTTGCTAGAAACAATGTTTGCTGCATTATGTTTGTACACCCCAATCCCTGCTTGCATTCCACTCTTATTTGGATCACTACTTTGAACTTGTTGCCTTAGACCATTTTGCCCCACCTTATTCACCCCACCTAAACTTCTCCCACCCTTATTCTTTCTTGCAACCACTTGAAAACCATCAGCATCTAGGTTTCCTTTCTTCTTTGGAGATAACATTGCAGCTTTTTTCTCTTATTCATTTTTCAATCTAGCAACTCTTTCATCCTCAGTCAACTCTCTTCTAGTGCAATCATTATAGCACCCATAAACTTTGCAAAAACTACAATTTGATGGCAAGTTCTGATACTCTATGTCAACAAAGATTCTTTGACCCGGATTATCCCTTTGTCAGGGAGAATATCAAGAACTGGAATTTTAAACCACAATCGAGGTAAGTTTCACTACCCCTCTTTTTACTTACTCCTTTTGGGGGAGAAAGCATGCATACAAAACTTTTTGGATATTGTAGACTTTGTTAATACATCATGTGTACATAGTGAACTTAAACTGAAGTCTCCCATACACATTGGACCGTTAACAATTGTACATTGGCTGGGTAATGAAAGGTAGTATTACTGTGTTTGACGAACCCCCTCGGGGCTCTCGGGAGAAGGAGTTTCCGGTTGTCTTCATTTACTAGAAACACAATATGCACTAGTCTTGTATTATACTCCGTGGGTGGCAACAAACTAACAAGTCAGCCTCGGTCACAATGGAACTTACACTAATGTAGCATGATTACTAGCCTAATTAACTAGTGGTATTGCAGAGGCATACATTATCCGTACTTATATTCTCTATAATGTTTTTTACTTATTTACCTACTAGTTTGTTTGGCAAACTTGTTTTAAACTCAAACCTGTGAACTCACCAACCGTTGTGTTGACCCATTTAGCATGTCTTTCTATGGTGTTTAAGGTGCACGTGCGAAGTTGAAATGATTATAGGATGCATGGATCCTACTAAGCATCGTATTATGCTGAGAGACTTTAATGAAATCTTCTGTCTGGGCTTCTTGACACGCACTGTGGGTTTTTAAGTGTTGTCATAAATTATACGCTTCTGTAAATGTAGAAACTTTATTGTAAATGTACTTAACTCATTTATGATGAGCAATAATATCTAATTATTTTCCATTTTAAATTGGTTGTTCGTTATTAAACATGACTAGATCCTGGTATGTCACGCACCTCACGGTAAAACCCCGTTAGTCAAAAATTGATTGTGTGACATTTAAGACTAACCTAACATTGAATATACAACAAAAATTAAAGACTATGAACCATTGTCAACGTACATTCACCACTCAACGACTTATAAATGAGAAGGTGGCAGACTATTCTGTCACACCCCAAATCGTTAACGTAGCATCCGGCCTCTCACACCACCAATATTGTTCGCTTTGTTCACGAAGAGCTCACAGATTGTTTTTGGTTGCATACGTGGAGACATCCCAGGAGGTCACCCATCCTGCTACTATTTCCACCTGAGCAAACTTAACGATGGAGCTCTCCTCTCGCCCACTAGCATTAATCCCAAAACTTGCTGGTGATTTAAAAGATGAACATTTATTATGAACCAATGATCACTCTTGTCCATGCCCGATGTGGGATTTGTCTAGGATGTTAAAAACACCCTCCATTTTTGGACTCGTCGTCGTCGATGAGGCTTTCCCCACCATCCAATCAAGGTTGTGGGATTCGCCTAAGGTGTACCTCGCGACACCCCATTGGATTTGGGCGTTGACAGACGCTTAGCCAATAATATTCACACATGAATATTTACACAAGTTGGACATTTATTTATAATATAAAATCATTGTACAAGAGCTTAGTACACATTTTAAAATAACATTTTTGTTCAACTTTTTGGGTTAGAACACAAAAACCAATTTTTTCGCATTCCTTCACAAATCTTCCATCTTAATTACCTGGAAACACGTTTAAAATTATGTCAACACAAAGGTTGATGAGTTTTCAATTTATAAGCCATACTTTGAAACCGTGGTGTTTCAAAATATATATATTTCAAGTCAAAGCATTTTCTTTGATAAATCATGTATATAAAACTACTTCTTCCTTTAGTGACATGAAGTAACTTTAGTTTTAATTAGGAAAATGTATGAATAAACATTTAAAGTCCAAAGTGTGACAAATCATATTCACATAAAATCCTCTTCGAATTCTTACGAATGTAACCTTTAAACAAAACTTTCCCAAAGTTTTTATTATTTGCATTTCATTTCTTTAAACAAATTATATTAGTCATAAACCAGCTAAGAATATGCCACATGTATGACTATTAAATCAATAACACGAAACATACCATACTCAAAATATTCGTCACAACTTTACCCAGAGCGACTGGAAACTGACAGGGCATCACCCCAATAGATCTATTAATATTTCTATGTCCTAATTTGAGGTAAACTGATATAACGACTTGTAACTTATACCGGGAAATTTATGCCAATTTAATTTATCTCATCCCATTTAATACATTTGTAAAAATAAAATGCAATTCATGAAACGTTCTGTTCCCCCAAAAACATTTATAAACATTAAAAACATTCAAAAAGTGGGGATTGTTACAAACTCACCTTTGTCTCAGCATAAATAACACATAAGAGGTGATACATAACAAGTTGATGTCAAGATCTTAATAACAATCATCCAATGACAACAAGAATAACTTGGTTTCAAATATTCTTTGTAAAACTAATATATGTTTTTGAAACTAAACTTGGACGTTATTTAATAAAAATTATTGGTTTATAACATATATAATATTCTTTTGTTAATCAGTTATTCAAATAAAAATATATTAGTCCAAACGTCATATATATATTTTTATATAAACTAAATACACACAAAATCGTCCAAGTCTTGGTTGTATCGTTTTTAACATGCATGGTCATGATATTAGTTATTCACTTTTTATCCCATCAATTTTAACGCTCGTTCGTAAACTGACTACAACTAAAATATCATCAACCATATTTTAATAGTCAAAATTAAACTCATTAACTCTATTTATACCATCACAATCTAACTTTTTCAAAATTTAAGGGGTAAAAGTTATACCCTTTGGCTTGCGGATCACATCTAAAAATTTGTTCAAAATCCGTATAAAATGCAATTCGGATATACCAACACGTTTGCTTTTGCCTCACGAACATAACGATTATGACCAGAAAGTCAGTCGCGAAACCGAGTCTAAACACAATACCTAGACAACTCAAATCCTTATCTCCACGTTCATAATGATTATCTACGGGTTATGAACCCGCTGTATAAAAATCAAGATGATCAAACCGTTATATCTTCCGTAACAACAGGATCTTTGAAAGCACACAAATCTAGAGCAAGCTGTCCATATTTTAAAACATGATTTTAACGATTAGAGCTTACCATTGCATTCTGGACATCATTAAATGATTCCGGATTGAATATGGGCTTCGGCCGCCACCGAACCCTCACTGGCTGCCACCACCGGAATTCTCTACAGCTCTCCCTCTCTCTAGTTTCTCCCTCTCTCTCTCTCTCTACATTTCTTAGTTATGAAGAATGTGTGACTTGTTTGATTTTCGCTGTCTCAAAACTGGTCACCCGACGTATCTATATATTATAGCACACTCCAAGTGACTCAGGAGGACACGTGTCCCGTCCAAAGTCACCGACACGACACATGGCATGAGACTCACCAAAATGTGACACTTGTCTAATGACTCACCCACAAGAACGACACTTGTCATGCATAGAGGTAGGTGAGTTTTTCTCCGTGGTCTGCATTCGTGTGTTGGCCTCTTGCTCCAACGAATACAATATGTAAGGTTACTTGTATCGGTTCCGACCCAACTTGTCTCGTTAATATATTTTTCAAAATAAGTTATTGTTGGTTGTTTAAGAGGTGTCGATTCCACATTCACCCGAAATACTTGAAAATATAGAGGTGTTATTTTTTTCCTAAAAATAATTAATCCAAGATTGTTATCTCGATTTGAATTATTTTTGACCAAATATTAATCTCAATGACGGCGATAGTAATTATTTTTACGAACTTGTCGGTACATGTACTCTTAACGATCGAGTTCAAAGTTCTAATTCGCAATTTCCTGTTTCGTTATAACTCAAAATTCTCGGTTTTCAATCCTCTACAATATTAAGTGGATTCATCTATGAATATTCATACGATTATCGAGTTGGATATTTCCACGTTTAACTGAAAATGTTCGTTTCGCCATAACTTATCACCAAAATTCTTTTTATTGGTCTGACTTCGCACATGTTTATCATTAAATATACTCCCTTTATTCTCTTATGGGTCTTAAATTTCACATAATCCAGTTTAAATACGTATTAATCTCGATTATGGAATATAATAAATTGTTTTATTTTGCGGGTTGTCACATTCTCCCCTCCTTATTTGAATCTCGTCCTTGAGATTTGATTGAACATAGAGGGTGTAACCTTATATTTTTTGCTTTAACTTGCTAGCTTGTCGGTAACTTATCGGCATATCCATTTTCAGATTCTTTAGGGTCACCGGGTGTACGTTTCTGATCTGAATAAAGTATTGGGTCGGTATTAACAACAATATCTCTCCTTGATCTCATGGTAATCTTCCTTAAGACAATAGTGTTAGTTACTTTTTTAGATACTTATTAGGATATAAGCTTTTCTATAGATATCCTTGATTAACTCCATATCATAAGTTAAGTAGTTATCTTTATGAGTGCAACTGTGTTGTGCATAAACGCATACTCTACTTCATTGTATAAGCACACAACCAAACTTTGATAAGATGACCAAAGTAACCTACTATATTTTGCCTCTAATTTAAACACTGGTTCTTCGTTGTTAATCTTGTCTCTAACATTCGAAAGACTTTATCTTTCCCATGTATGCATCCATATTTATCATCCTTCTATGCAAGTGTTCTCTCTTTGTGTAATGAACTTAGCTTATTTTTAGACAAATTATAGTGATTCTGTGCATTTCACGTCTTGAAAAGAGTTTTATGCAAACACCTTCTCTTTATACTACTTCTTTGTATGACGAGTAATAATACATTTTTTCCCTAAAGTTAGATCTTAGAGTCTAAGGGATCTATTACACTAGAAGCACAAACATTCACTCAATATGACATAAATACAAAATGTCATCGCACAGAATTACCTAAATGTTTAGTATTTTTTTACAATGAAAGGTGGGTACATGGTATTAAAGATCTTAGATATTGTGGTTGCAAACAAATACAATATTCGAAGAACAATGGAGTTGATAAATTTACGAGGATAACATCTTAACACTATCTTGATTGACAAGGAAATGTTAACTCATAAACGTTTTCCGGGAATGCAATTGGAATTGGTTAGGTCGTAACGTGAGTCTTACACACAATTCAACATCACTATATACATTTTGGCGTGGCTATATATAGTTTGGCGTGACTGTGTTTAAGAAGATAGATATGGCGTGACTGTGTTTAACTATATATATATAGTTTACCAGTGAATTGTACACATGATATTTTGACTACATGGAGTTGTGTGTGAGCCACTATCACACATTGCCATAACAAGAGTACTAGATGTAACATGATGTATTTCACAATACATGCATTTCCATATTTCTTTTACAGTAACGAGATTTGGCTTTGACATTACGAAGATCAATTAATACAAAATACCTTGACATCTAATTCTCCAATTAAATAGCGTCATAAGAAGCAGAAGTTGATCAATTTAACTCTGAACATTATACCGATAACACATTCGTGCTAGATTAATTAACGTTTCTAGCATAGAACATTAATAAGAATCACATTTATTTTTGTGTTTGAGTCTAAGTCTTAATAGAATGTAATTGTGTTTAATTGCAAGGAAGCATAGATGAAAATAAGGCGTTGATCCACTATTGTCAACAATAATCATCATTCTTTGTTGACGTGCCAACATTATGATGTCATATGAGGGTATGACAAAATCTGTGGGTATATTCAACAAAACAAATATATTGGATTTGGAATCTAATAATTCAAAAGATGGGCTCCACTTGCATTAGACGAACTTATTCATTGAAGCATATATAACTAACGAGTATTCCATCCTTTAAACAACACATATCGAATCATACGAATACGACCGAGCATTTGTATGGATATGCATGATGCGTTTCATGTTACTAATGACCGAAATTAAGGTTAGAATGTAATCGAGATAATATGTTTAAGGTCAAACTATTTAATCCTGTTGAGGAACTCGAGTGCTGCGAGCACCAACGAGATTCGGGTCAAATTAACGAAAATGCTAATAAATACCATATGTTACGAAATCTTGCTACCAAGTAATGATATTATTAATAACTGCGTGTTAGTCATCATGTGGCGAATTCTATACGAAAGATCGTACATTTATTGCTCGGGGCAGTTAATAAATTGAATGAAATTTCAGTTTTTGGGTAAAGTCCAAAAGTTAATGGTGAACAAGAATTTGAAATATTTTACATTCAAGGATTAGTAAAATGACCACGTGCCATTTGAAAGCCAGTAGTATGCAACACAATACACTAACGATCTTACAAGATTGTTAGCATATGCTTTTAAAATAATCATTATTTTGATAACTAGGTTCTCTAGTCCCAAAAACTATTATTTGATCATAATGATGCCAAGGGTAACAAAATTACCTTTTAAAGAAAATTGAGAATGGATACATTTTGCTTGAAGAATTAACCTCACTGAATCATTATTTAACATCGATTTAGAGTTGAAATTTTCATTATGAGAATTGAGTTGTAGATTTAACTAGATGATGATCCCAAGATTTTGGTCTTGGGTTCGAGAGTTTAAAGTTCTAAGGGTGTGATTATAGTCATCATCATTATCAGTAGTGAGGGGCCTATCTATTTGAGAAAATCAAACTTCGGTTAATTCTGCCAAAAACATTTTAAGCCGATAATATATTCCATTTGGTGAAACAAGCATTATCGTCATATAATCTGAATGGACAATTGAATGGTTGAGGATAACCTATCTTTTACCCGGTAGAGAAGAATTTGATGGATGAAGGTCAATACAAATTTGCGCACAGATGGCACTCTTGAACTTAGTGGACGAAGATGAATACGCCAAACATGAAAGTCCATTCGAAATCTCCAAGGTGCCTCCAATCATAATGGCAGTTTAGTGATTATAGAGGAAGTTTCGTGGTTAGTGATTTATCTAAAGATTTGAGATTACATGTTTAAAATGTATGTACTAGACTTTTGACAATAGCTACGATGCCTACTTGTTTCCATCAAAGTCTTTTTATAACATTTAGTTATCACAAACATACGGAAGTGATGCCAATTAATATACAAGAGATGTATAAAGCAACGTTTAGATAGGAATATGAAGCGAAAAAGTTCACAAGGATGTGACTCATTTATGCATAATGTCAATATTGGATATGAGAAGTCAACTCACGCCTTAACTCCTAAAGAGATGACTTTTATAACAAATATATGATATACACCTTTCGTGCTCACAGTCTATATATATATTGGAAGCCGGTGATCCACCAATTTCACATCCAACAAATGATCACTTCCAATTATGAGGTTCTTTAGCTCTTCACAAAGATTGATTGGTTATTGTTACCTTTTTCAACATACGATAATGGTGCTCGGGCTGTGTCTGCGAGTTTTTCATGGATCGTATATATAAGGTAATCACATATTAACCTATAGCAGACCCCGTTCCGAAAATCTTTTCCAGCAACGGTGACCCTTTATCCGACCAAGCACTTAAAACGTCGTCGTAATTCAACGTCGACAACATCTTATTATTATCATTATCACCTGAGCTCACCGCCGGCGTGGGAGTCCATCACCGTATCATCCGACAGCTGAATCTGGTAACCTATTTCGTACATCTTCTCCGATCTACGCTGCACACTTACGCATTTTGTAAATCGTATTACAGTATTAACTTAATTGATGAATGCTTCTTTGTTTATTCGATTTGCTGAACTCTGATTACGTCCGATCTTGAATGTTTTGGGGTTTTGTTGTCGATTTAGGGTTTGTGAATTGAGTCTTGAATCGTTGTTTAATTGATCGGTTTTATTTTTAATTTGTATATACGATTCTTGAATTCGGGATTAAGGTTTCAGGATTTTGCCCTAAATATTTGATTGATTTTGGTCGGGTCAAATTAGGGCTCTGCTGACTTGAAGGTATAAATAAAAGACTTTTATTATTATTATTATTATTATTATTATTATTATAATTATTATTATTAATAAGGATACAAAAAGCTTCAAGTTTTATATTTTAGTTTATTTATTACTATTATTATTTTTGTGTTTTTCGATTTGTATGCTTGCTTGTATGTGTGTGATTAGTTGCAACAATAGAGTGTTGGAACCATGACTATTAATTTATGGATGACTCAGAGATTAATATTGGGTTGTCAATAGTAATCAATTATTAAATTATAGTAATGGGTCATCACAATAGAATTTTCAAGAATTCTCTCGTACCTGTAAATTCACAATTAAGTTATATCAAGTGTAATTGTCAACTTACCTTACAAGATCCTTCTAGTATTCTCCTATTGTTGGTCATAATATAGGTAACACAAGTATAGACAGAGGTACATGTATTAAATTCTAGTCACGTGTTCCACCTATTTATTTTTATTATTCATGCAACGAAATCTATTTTAGTGTGACCACATGCACTAAAGTTGACAAAGTTTTCACGTCACAGTTTGTATATTTATACTTAAATACTAGGCGTTCTTAATATCCAAATCTTGGTACCCTTGGTAAATATTTTAATATTCTAAAACAATGTTAATGTGTTAAGAGATAATTCTTCAAAGGAGGTCGGTAATCCTGATCTTCTACTAGAAAAATTTTGTCTTTCTTTTAGTGGCATATTGTCGTTTCTATTATTTTCGGATAACGAAGATAAGACAATTTTCGTTATTAATTATTAAAATGTGTGTGACTAAATATTGGAAATAATCACATTCGCACAATAATCAATAAATTAACCGAAAGATCATCATGACATTTTAAATTGGAAAGTTATAATACTTGTTTAGATGTTAATAAAATAACTACTAAAATGGGTGTGAATACGCATTAGCAACGATAACAAGATTTTAAATTTTCCATACTAAAATTTCCAAGGCCGACAATGCGTATCTCGATCAACAAGAGAAAATTATTGGAGGTCCAAGTATTCGATCAATGGTTCTAATACCTGAACCGAAACAACATTAGCGTCCACAACAGAGTTACAAAACCTCGAAAATCGGTAGAGGTAGGTTCATATTGTCACCCTCAATCCACTTATTGTTTTAGGTTAGCTATAGGATAGCCAACTGTAACACATGCATATTGACATGTGTAGAAAAATGACATGTAGCCTAAAGATAATAGGTGAGTAGATTGTGAAATTGTGTGAACGGTCACTGCTATAACAGAGGTTGGAGGAGGCAGTCCATCAACTCATTGCCACCACTTCGAATTTCGATATTAGTGTGTGAGTAAGGTGTCTATGACATCATTTGTACTAAGTAAATGCGAGAAAAAAATAACAATATTAAAATAATATATATACTATATGTAAAATGTTAACATAAATCACATATAATCAATTCAAATGCAACCTTTTCTTTCACATTTCATATGAAAATTTGTTTATAAAGTTTTCGTCTCCGTGAAGTGGGAAAATGTCTGTTTCGAATGCTCAGGTTATAGTCTAGAAATATTTCATTAAAAATTTTTAGTTCGCTATAACCATTGGCTCTGATAACTTCTTTCACACCCCAAAATCGTTAATTTAACAACGGAAGACTTAATTAGGCTAGCTTGGGCAGTGATAGATGCTATATGGCCAATAATATTAAAACCCGAACATTTACACAAGTTGGACATTTATAATATAAAATCATTGTACATGAGTTTAGCACACATTTATTAAAAATAACATTTTTCCAACTTTTTGGTTCGAACACGACATCCAATTTTCCACATTCCTTCACAAAGCTTCCATCTTAATTACCTGAAAAACACGTTTACAATTTTGTCAACACAAAGATTGGTAAGTTCTCAATTTATAAGCCATACTTTGAAACTGTGGTGTTTCAAAATATATCTTTCAAGTCAAAGCTTTTTTTTTTTTGATAAATCAATTATATAAATCTATTTCATCCTTTACCGGTACGAAGTCAACTTTCGTTTTAGTTGCGAAAATGTATGCATATATCTTTTCAAATCCGAAGTGTGACAGAAAATATTCACACAAAATCTTCTTTGAATTCTTTAGAATGCAACCTTTAAATAAAACTTTCCAAAAGTTTATATTATTAAAATTTTATTTCTCTAAAGAAATTGTATTAGTGATAAACTAGATAAGAAACATACCATACTGAGAAACCAGTACATGATTAATAACATGAAACATACCATACTGAGAAACCAGTACATGATTGATTTCAGTTCGTTCTCATGGATCAAGTTCTTGATATATAACAGGTGATTGATCGATACGTTAAATGAATTGTGAATTACTTTATTGAAGTGGGTGAAAAGAGATTTGGACAGAGTAGCAGCTTATAAAATAATATAATCACAATTGTTATTTAAGTTAACATGGATACAAGTATATATAGAAGATGAACCCCATTCGCTAAACATATCATAATGAATGGGGACCATTCGTCTTCATTCTCTAATACTAACGAATGACACTAATTAATTAACGATTGACTCATTCGTTAAACATCCTTAACGAATGGCCAATAAACATAACAAATGGACTGGTACAATTACTAAAATGCCCTTACATTAATAATAATCAAATAGATAGATACACAAAAACCGAGACGACAAAACCATGCACTAACAAACTCCCCCTCGTCTTGTGCACTTTTTCTTCAATTACTTGAATCTTTTGGTCTTCCAGTTAGCAAAACTATGAAATCCAAACTCATGGCAAACACGCACCACGCGTTGAAATTGCATAGCAAGATCGTAATCTTTCATGTCAGCAAATAGGATCTCGTTATTGAATAACGTGTCATTGTCCGATTCCGATAAGTTAACAACCAGATCGGGTCGATAACCCGTATGAAATCCGTCTTCAATCCTGTACCAAGTACGATAATGGCTTCACCATTGCGGTTTTCGTAATAACACCAATTGAGTGTCTTGTAAAGACTTTGGGGAAAAGTCTTCACATGAACTCGTTTCAAATTCTGCGGTGGATTTACCTTTAACACAAGATTTCTCCTACCGTTTCGTGGATCCATCTCGTCAATATACTTTCTTGTATGAACCTGTGGTTTAAAGAACTTGAACCCGTGACGTACCTCAAACAATAAGTGACGAAAAAACAAATATGTCATCTCGCTTTTTCCACGATTGACGAATGACCTATTAGCCAAAGTATGCGCATCTATCTCGGTAAAGTAAGAACATCTGCAATGTGTTGATAATATTGCACGCCATGTTCCCACTTGATGTACATACCTTAAGCTCAGAATCATAGAGCCAAGAGACGATATCGCCTTTGACGGTCTTCGATGCTTTGAATGTCGTCATTTGGTGAGTAGTTGCACGCGCTTTAATTTTCCTACTGTCCTGTTTCTCTTCATACATTAACACATCAATAAGTTTTGAGAATCGAACCTTATGGTGTTCAAACATCCCTTCAAACACTAGTCCTTCAAACCCGACCCGGATTTCCTTAACTTCATCTTTCTTCTTCTTCTTCTTCTTCTTCTTCGTCTTATTACTCAAACGCTCTTCAGCTACTTGCATGTGTTTAGTAGTAAAGAATAAAATACCTGGATCTGTAGCAGTACGCGTGTACAGATTAGGATACTCCTCAGCTCTCATGTCCTCAATCTCCACTTCTTCATATTTAAATGACGTATCCCGAGACGGGATACTCATATCAAACTTGACCTCATCGTCATCAGTCACCTCCACATCCTCCTCATTCTCTAACTTATCCAACTCCTCATCATTTAAACCAAGAAGTATCGCGATCTGATCTCTGGTTAAAGATTGATCGATAAATTCACCTTCCTTGATCTCGTCGGAGTTAACCATGCTCATCACAACACCTCGTTCGTTGTCCAAAAATAAAACCTTACTGGCCTTGAAAGACTAATAGGTTGCATGTTAGTAGTTTCATGGTACATATCTTTTGTTGCTGCTCACCACCACTTGTACTAGCATTGGGGTTTTTTTATCATCGTCATTTCTTTTCAACTTCTTCAACATGTCATCTCTCGTACCTGTAAATTCACAATTAAGTTATATCAAGTGTAATTGTCAACTTACCTTACATGATCCTTCTAGTATTCTCCTATTGTTGGTCATAATATAGGTAACACAAGTATACACAGAGGTACATGTATTAAATGCTAGTCACGTGTTCCACCTATTTATTTTTATAATTCATGTAACGAAATCTATTTTAGCGTGTCCACATACACTAAAGTTGACCAAGTTTTCACGTCACATTTAGAATATTTATACTTAAATACAAGGCGTTCTTAATATCCAAATCTTGGTACCCTTGGTAAATATTTTAATATTCCAAAACAATGTTAACGTGTTAAGAGATAATTCTTCAAAGGAGGTCGGTAATCTTGATCTTCTACTAGCAAAATTTTGTCTTTCTTTTAGTGGCATATTGTCGTTTCTATTATTTTCGGATAACGAAGATAAGACAATATTCGTTATTAATTATTAAATGTGTGTGACTAAATATTGGAAATAATCACATTCGCACAATAGTCAATAAATTAACCGAAAGACCATCATGACATTTTAAATTGGAAAGTTATAGTACTTGTTTAAATGTTAATAAAATAACTACTAAAATGGGTTTGAATACGCATTAGCAACAATAACAATATTTTAAGTTTTCCATACTAAAATTTCCAAGGCTGACAATGCGTATCTCCCGATCAACAAGAGAAGATTATTGGAGGTCCAAGTATTCCATCAATGGTTCTAATACCTGAACTGAAAGAACATTAGCGTCCACAACAGAGTTACAAAAACTCGAAAATCGGTAGAGGTTCCAAGGATGATTTCTCCTTGCATTGTCCTAACTTTGTTGGATGTTCTCCCTCTGTTCATTAGTCATTTCAATATGTGGGGAGACAATAGTTTTAGCATTTTCAGCTTTGTCATCAGCATTATCATCATCAGCATTGTCATCATCTTCAGTGTCATCATCTTTTTCAGTTTAATCATCCAATGATTCTATCATTGGATCATTGAGATCATGTTCAGTTTCTAGCCAAACAAAGATAAATTTCTAGCTTACCCAAGATTTCTACAGATCATTTTTAACCGCGTATTGCAAGATTTACCAACAACTAGGACTACACATGTGCTACAAGACTCAAATGTGTATAAAAGAATAGAGAAGCTGTCTAGCACAAGCCGGTTTAATCCTCATGCAGAGTTCAACATTCTGCCATGGATAGTTGATCACAATGTGGAGATTATGCATGTACCAGAACTGAAGTCTTAGGAGGAAGAGGAGGATGAGGAGCTTGATGAAGATTCTGATGACAGTGATGATGGAAATAATGGTGATGATGGAGATGCATGTGATAATGTTGGAGGTATTGAAGGAAATATTGATGATGAGGCTGCACAAGCACAGGGGGGAGAACTTACCTTTACCTACACCACCAACCACACCACCTTCCCCACCACCACAAAATGACCCATACATTTCATCCCCACCTACTCAAACCCAAGCCCAAAGCCCACCTCAAACCATTTACCAACCCCTAACCCAAATCCAAACCTTATTCCAAGACCAAAACCAAAACATACATGAACCTTACATCCCACAACAAGTACCTGCCCACCTACTCAACTTTCGAGAAACACCATTCCAATCCCCAACCTATTCCCAAACCCAAGTCCAACCTACATTTGAAATCTTACATACCTACAAACCCTTACCTACAATCCAAAACATAAACCCTTTACCTTCAACATGTGAAAACATCTTTGAAAGCCCAAGCCCACCCACTAAATCAACCCAACCCCAAACTAACATACCCGGTCCTTTCACTGAACAACCAACCCAAACCCCTGCCTCTTGTGCTTATGTGTTTCAAATGAATTTGGATTTAATTGTTGAAAATGTGGATTTAAGACGAAGGAATGCTGAGTTAGTGAAGGAGAATGAGGATCTGAAGGCTTAGTTAGCACAAGCCTTAAACATAATTCAAGCCCTGTAGGCTGAGGTTAAGAAGACCCTCAGTTGTACCAAAAAAGGGGAAGAATATTACTCTGTTCAAACTGATGCTAATACTGTGGTTATGGAGGAGGATCTGAATGTGGAAGTGACTGATGATGATGGTTTGAAAACACTATTTAGTACTTATGGTGAGAGTGATGTTGATGATGAGGGTGAAGAAGGAGGGTTTGATAACGAAGATGGATATGAAGGTGATAAGTCTGATGTTGGAGAACAAGATTACGATGTTGAGGATGTATTGGCAAAGAAGGTGGAAAAGGAGACTGTTGAGAAGGAAGCAGATGTGGAGATGAATGTTGATCAAAATGAACACAAAAATGATTACATTCTAACAACTGAGGCCATAGCAACTGATGCTATTGGCACTGAAACTCTGACAGATGTGATTATGGATGAAGGTGCAGAAACTGAGGAAGTAGTCTTGACTGAGGAAATTGAAAGTATTGAGACTTCCAAGAAGTTTGCTGAGGATGATGAGGAGATGAAAAGGTTAATGGACGATATTGAAAACTTTACAAATGAGTCTGAAGAAGAGAGAAGGAGAAAGGAGAAGGGAAAGGCCATTATAGAGACTGATGAAGAAACACCTGTTGATACACAGTATAAAGCTGATGATGATGATATGCTTGACAAAGATGAATTAGCTGAACAGGCTGCCAAGAGGCAAGCTGATATTGTACTTGAAACATTGGAGAGGGAAAGAATTGCCCAATCCATAGCTGCTGAAGAATTTGGTGAGCATGAAACATTGTTTGAACAAGCTCACATTGCAAAAACTTTGGATCAAGAAGATGAAGTTGAACAGGAGGTCATCGAAGTGTTGATAAAAATGAAAAAAGTGGAAGAGGTAGATAATACATTGGCAATGGTGATGTATAAATTCAAGAATGATCAACCTGAAGCTGAAACTCCAACTACTACTGAACCTACTAAGGATGATTCAAATAAGAAGGTGGTGCCTGATGAGGCTGGAGAATCAGTAACAAAAATTGCTTCCAAAAGGTGAATAAAGGGCGTTAAAGAAGACATTGAGAATAATCCTCCTGATGAGTGGAGTTATGATGAGGAGCCTAAAAAGAAATTTGGAAAAATGTACACAAGAAAGAGAAAGACTGATGAAAGACAGATGATGATGAAGATCAATCAAAGAAGAGGAAAACTTCACCATCACATGGCTTTTATGGTCCTTTGGGCTTTCTACAATATACTCAGGCTTATCAGCCTATTGATGAAAAGATTGATGATGATGAAGATCAATCAAAGAAGAGGAAAACTGATGAGGCTGATAAGCCTGAGTATATTGTAGAAAGCCCAAAGGACCATAATAGCCATGTGATGGCTATTCTTTTATAGGTTGTTGTGCCAGAAACTGAACATGATCTCAATGATCCAATGATAGAATCATTGGATGATTAAACTGAAAAAGATGATGACACTGAAGATGATGACAATGCTGATGATGATAATGCTGATGACAAAGCTGAAAATGCTAAAACTATTGTCTCCCCACATATTGAAATGACTAGTGAACAGAGGGAGAACATCCAACAAAGTTAGGACAATGCAAGGAGAAATCATCCTTTGGTTATAAGTTTGATTAAGCATGGGCACAAGTTTGAAACTTTGTCTCCTTTGACAGATGAGGAGCTGCAAAGATTAGTTGATAAGGAGGCGTAGGGAATAAAGAAAAGGATAGAGATTCTATGAAATATAGAAACTTTTTGATATTACATGGTCTGTCTTATAAAGACTTGAGTACAATGAAGTTTGGTGATTTGGAAGAACATTACAATATGAATGTTGAAAGGGTAGAGAGAGAGAGAGGAGAAGGAAAGATTCGCAAGGGAATCAAAGAAAAAAGATAAAATTGATGAGCTGATGAAGAGGCGCAAGTGCAAATACCTAATTGACAAAGGTATGGCTATGGAATTGGTTGATAGCATATCAAAAGCAGAAGTGGAATCCTATTTCAGAAAACTATTAATGAAAGATTAACCAGAAAAATCTGCAAAAAGGCCATGAATTGTGACCTTGGCTGAGAAGAAAAGGGCTGAAAAGAAAAGGAAATGGGAGGATGAACAATTGCAATTGCTTGACAGATTAATGTATGCAAGGCGGAGATTGAATGAAATACATGGGATGAGTAGATCTGAGAAATTGGCTCTATACATGTCTGAGTTAAAGAAGGATGATCAAGAGAGAGCTCAATCTTCAAAGGCTGCCAAATTACCTATTTTTGTGAAAGTGAAGCCTGAACCAATTAAACAATTGGACCCTTGGGATGATGAAAACAAAATTAGAACCCTAAAAGGGTTGATGATGAACAAAGGGATGCCAGAAAATGTGTTTGACAACTTGAGAAAGGCTCAACTGAAGCAATTATTTTATTAGAAAAAAGTTGAGTGGGAAAGATTGGAGGCTGAACAGAGGAATCCTGAAAACTTTCAAGCAGGACCAAGTGGAGTAAGATTTGTTCCAGCTGGTCAACTGGGAGATTAACTCGAAAATCGGTAGAGGTAGGTTCATATTGTCACCCTCAATCCACTTATTGTTTTAGGTTAGCTATAGGATAGCCAACTATAACACATGCAGATTGACATGTGTAGAAAGATGACATGTAGCCTAAAGATAATAGGTGAGTAGGTTGTGAAATTGTGTGAACGGTCACTGCTATAACAGAGGTTGGAGGAGGCAGTCCATCAACTAATTGCCACTACTTCGAATTTTGATATTAGTGTGTGAGTAAGGTGTCTATGACGTAATTTATACTAAGTAAATGCGAGAAAAAAAATAACAATATTAAAATAATATATATACTATATGTAAAATGTTTCACATAAATCACATATAATCAATTCAAATGCAACCTTTTCTTTCGCATTTCATATGAAGATTTGTTTATAAAGTTTTTGTCTCCGTGAAGTGGGAAAATGTCTATTTCGAATGCTCAGGTTATAGTCTAGAAATATTTCATTAAAAATTTTTAGTTCGCTATAACCATTGGCTCTGATACCAACTTTTTTCACACTCCAAAATAGTTAATTTAACAACGGAAGACTTAATTAGGCTAGCTTGGGCAGTGATAGATGCTATATGGCCAATAATATTAAAACACGAACATTTACACAAGTTGGACATTTATTTATAATATAAAATCATTGTACATGAGTTTAGCACACATTTATTAAAAATAACATTTTTTCCAACTTTTTGGTTCGAACACGACATCCAATTTTCCACATTCCTTCACGAAGCTTCCATCTTAATTACCTGAAAAACACGTTTAAAATTTTGTCAACACAAAGGTTGGTAAGTTCTCAATTTATAAGCCATACTTTGAAACTGTGTGTTTCAAAAAATATATATTTAGAAGTCAAAGCATTTTCTTTGATAAATCAATTATATAAAACTATTTCATCCTTTACAGGTACGAAGTCAACTTTCGTTTTAGATGCGAAAATGTATGCATATATCTTTTCAAATCCGAAGTGTGACAAATAATATTCAAACAAAATCGTCTTCGAATTCTTAAGAATGTAACCTTTAAACAAAACTTTCCCAAAGTTTATATTATTAACATTTTATTTCTTTAAACAAATTGTATTAGTGATAAACTAGCTAAGAATATAACATATGTATGACTATTAAATCAATAACATGAAACATACCATACTAAGAAACCAGTACATGATAAATTTCAGTTCATTCTCATGGATCTAGTTCTTGATATATAACAGGTGATTGATCGATTCGTTAAATGAATTGTGAATTACTTTTTTGAAGTGGGTGAAAAGAGATTTGGACAGAGTAGCGGCTTTTAATATAATATAATCACACTTGTTATTTAAGTTAACATGGATACAAGTATATATAGAAGAAGAACCCCATTCGCTAAACATCTCATAACGAATGGGGACCATTCGTCTTCATTCTCTAATACTAACTTAAACTATAACGAATGACTCATTTGTTATACCTCATTCGTTAAACATCTTTAACGAATGAAACTAATAAATTAACGATTGGCTCATTCGTTAAACATCCTTAATGAATGGCCAATAACATAACAAATGGACTGGTACAATTACTAAAATGCCCTTACATTAATAATAATCAAATATATAGATAAAAAAAAAACCGAGACGACAAACCCATGCACTAATAAACTCCCCCTCATCTCGTGCACTTTGTCTTCAATTACTTGAATCTTTTGGTCTTCCAGTTAGCACAACTATGAAATCCAAACTCATGGCAAACACGCACCACGCGTTGAAATTGCATAGCAAGATCGTAATCTTTCTTTTCAGCAAATCGGATCTCGTTATTGAATAACGTGTCGTTGCCCGATTCCGATAAGTTAACAACCAGATCAGGTCGATAACCCGTATGAAATCCGTCTTCAATCCTGTACCATGTACGATAACAGCTTCACCATTGCGGTTTTCATAATACCACCAATTGAGTGTCTTGTAAAGACTTTGGGGAAAAGTCTTCACAGGAACTCGTTTCAAAGTCCGCGGTGGATTTACCTTAAAACAAGCTTTCTTCAACCGTTTCGTGGATCCATCTCGTCAATATAGTTTCTTGTAGGAACCTGCGGTTTAAAGAACTTCAATCCGTGACGTACCTCAAACAATAAGTGACAATTGACGAATGATCTATTAGCCAAAGTATGCGCATCCATCTCGGTAAAGTAAGAACATCTGCAATGTGTTGATAATATTGCACGCCATGTTCCCACTTGATGTACATACCTTAAGCTCAGAATCATGGAGCCAAGAGACAATATTGCCTTTGACGGTCTTCAATGCTTTGAATGTCATCATTTTGTGAGTAGTTGCACACACTTTAATTTGCCTATTGTCCTCTTTCTCTTCATACCTTAACACATCAATAAGTTTCGAGAATTGAACCTTATGGTGTTCAAACATCCCTACAAACACTAGTTTCTTCAAACCCGACCCGGATTTCCTTAACATTATCCTTCTTCTTCTTACTCAAACGCTCTTCAGCTACTTGCATGTGTTTAGTAGTAAAGAATAAAATATCTGGATCTGTAGCAGTACACGTGTACAGATTAGGATACTCCTCAGCTCTCATGTACTCAATCTCCACTTCTTCATATTTAAATGACGTATCCTGAGACGGGATACTCATATCAAATTTGACGTCATCGTCATCAATCACCTCCACATCCTCCTCATTCTCTAACTTATCCAACTCCTCCTCATTTAAACCAAGCAGTAACGCGATCTGATCTCTGGTTAAAGATTGATGGATAAATTCACCTTCCTTGATCTCGTCGGAGTTAACCATGCTCATCACAACACCTCGTTCGTTGTCCAAAAATTAAACCGTATTGCCCTATAAAGACTCAATAGGTTGCATGTTAGTAGTGTCACAGTACACTACTAACTGCTTATCACCACCCTAAGTACCAACACCAGCAGACGTGCCAGAAGTACCTATCTTTTGTTGCTGCTCACCACCACTTGTTCTAGCATTGGGGTTTTTTATCATCATCATTTCGTTTCAACTTCTTCAACATGTCATCTTTGCAACTAAGTTGAAGGATGACTCTTCTTATTCCCCATGGACATCAACAATAGCACGTAGCTCACGATTCTCACGTTGACAATATGAGATGTGGCAAACCATATTTCGTTGATCCAACCGCATTTTATCTTGAAATTGGCGGTCGATGGCCATTTATTTCTTCTGAAGGTGTATCAAGTTCAACAACATAGCCATTTGTTGAGGAACTGACAAATTAAACCATGTAGGAGGAGGTAGCTGCATTCGCCCTTGAGGAAGTTTAAACATTATATATAAGAAAAGTCCATAGGCTGCATCGTTGTTGGCATCGGCGTTGGACTTGTTGCAATAGTAGAAGTAGGAGATGTCGGCATCAGAGATAGCATTGATTGAGGAATTGATGCAATTCTCTGATCAGAAGATGTCATGGTTATCAAAGTGACATCCAGGTTACTAACGACAGTAGATACCACTGGTTCATGTTGAGAAACAGATGAACTTGGAACAAACGTACAAATCTCCACTCCATCACCCCTATGGGTCTTCATCTTATTTGGTTTTTCTTTCATCGGGGCTTTGCCCTTTCGTTTACGTTGAACAGCCTCAACACGAGCTGGTTCAACAACCCTATTTCCACCATCATTCCCACCATTTCCACCATTTCCTCCATCACCACCATCATTGTTCCTACCCGGACCACCTTCACGTTTCGAATCAATATCATCTTGAATCCAGCGATCATTAGGTGGACATACATAATCAAGTCTCGCCACTTGACCTATCATTCTTTTGAATCTTGGCATATTCTCTGGAGTTTGATTTCGATACGTCTTCATCCTCTTAATAGTATCCTCCGACAAGTGATCCAAAACCATCGCATCATCAACCAACGTCGAGTCACGTATCAAATTAGAAGCTAGGTCATCAATAATTAATTAAAGGAATACATCAGACTCTTATTCTTGCGATGATGGACCAAGCAGTTCTCTTACAAGTGATAGAATATCAACTCTGAAAAGTTGAATGGCTTACTGAGAATAAGAGCCACGAAAGCCAACTGCAACATTATTCTGCACTCATCAAATGTGACAATCGTCAATTTCAGGTTAACTCCGTTAACTCAACTCCGTCAATTCAAACTTAAGATCACTAAATCTATAACGCACACTTCATTACATTTAAACTAGGGCTTAAATAACGGTTAACACTTACTACATGTGTAGTCTTTCGGGAATTGCACCGAAACGCAAACGAGTTGACGCAAACGATTGATGAATAAACGAAAAACGTCAAAACAGTAATTATGTGATAATTATGTGTTAGACTTATGTGTTATGTGATAACATGGTTATAAACGCTAACTCAAGATGTAAACAAGTTAGTTAAAGCTAGGAAAAGTAATACTTAGAAGTGGAGGGGCCAAAGTGTAACATAGACTATTATAAATAAACCTAATAACCAAACCCTAACTATTATTTTCTTTTCCTCAACAATCCCGATCGGTCTCTCTCTCCCTTGGCTTCACACGGCTGCCGTCACCTCTAATCACACATACAACCCTCAAATCAAGTGTTTGATTGAAGAACTAGGTGCTAGGAAGGTATAATTGATCATCCTTTACATCCTTGTTACATGATTTTGATGTTTGTTGGGTTAATTACAACCCCTAGTGAGCCGATTTCATGTGTATGTAGGAAGTTAACATGATTGTTGTTGAATGAATGATGATTGATAACTAGTATTGATCTTGTTGCATGTTGATTGTTGTGTCTTTGATTTGAGTTCAAACACAAACCCTAATCAAGTATGTAATATGTAATTGATGTGCATGGATGGTGTTTATGGAGTTTATAGGATCATATGAATGCATGATAGTTCATAGGTTGTTAATATGTTGAGTTTGGATGCAAACAGTTTCTGGACAGAATGTGTATATGATGTTTAAGTGACTGTAACGAAGTGTAAACATGAAAATTTGTTGAGATTGTTGGTACTACAGTAAACTAGGTTGAGTCTAGTTTCTAAAGAATATAAACTTGAAATTTTTGGACAAGTAGAAGTTAACTTTTATGAATTTACAAAAACATTGTGCAAAGCTGAGCTGTTAGACCTGCTGTTAGGTTGTGTTGTAAATGTTATATCTCATAAACTACGAGACCAATTGGGTTGGTTCCACTTCTGGAAGTTGACTTATGGAGTTAGGAACCTAACCCAAGTGGTCTTGCATATATTGGATTTTTCGTTTAACGGGAATTGCAAATAACATGTTATGTGCATAGGTATTATGTGCCGGGTCTAGAGACTCGATAATATTCCGACACTTAGAAAAATCTCTTAGTTGTTTTAGAACGTTAGAGAGAGTTTTTCGGTGACGCGCATCTTGGTGATTTAATTTGGGAAATTCTTCGCAAACAGTGAGTTTCACTTTCCCCTCTTTAAACTGTTTTCAAACGCTTTTCACTTGGGGGAGATAACATACTCCACAACGCATTTAAGATTTTGTTATAAATTATATATCACTTGTAAAGGCTAAGTGGCAAACGAAATATTTGAAGTCCTACACATCGAACCGGTTAATATTTAGAATAGCGAGTCACTGTTGAGTAGTACTACTGGGTTTGACAAACCCCACCCAACGCTAAACTCGACTGGAGGTCGAGCGGGTGTAATTTTGGCTAACACGTACCATGGTCTGGAGGACCTGGTGACAAGGCACTTAATAAACGAGTCAGCTTCGGTGTCGAACACTTAGTAATACTTGTTGTATAGACTAGCTACCTATCGATATATAATTTGACATAACACTATCTGGTAACGCAAAACGCTGTAACGCAAAATGCTTAACCCAAAACGCTGTAACGCTGTAACGCAAAACGCTTAACGCAAAACGCTGTAACGCTAAACGCAAACGCTAAATGATTTATTTTTATATAACTTGTGAACTCACCAACCTTGTGTTGACACTTTTAGTATGTTATTCTCAGGTAGCCGAGGCGGGCGCGCGGTTTAGGAATATGCATTGCTTGATAAATTTTTAACTATGCAAACTTACTTTTAACTGTTATCCTTGGTTTTAAATCGTCCTGCATGACGTAACGTTGTTTCTATGGTATTACGCTTCCGCACTTATTTTCATTTAAACGTTGTTATGGTTTGATTATAACTGATGATTCCGATCCTGTTAGTTCGCACCCTCTGACGGTAAAACTCCGTTAGTGGATTTTGAGGGTGTGACAGATTGGTATCAGAGCCATTGGTTATAGCGAACTAGAAGCTGCATGCATACTAGACTATAACCGCGACGACCCATTAGTTATAATGATACGCACTGCATAGGTTTGTGTAGTCTTGTAATCCTATCTCTTTACCTCTTTCACTCATACGCGCGCGCATATACGGCTTACCTGTAGGAATGTCGACGCCACCCTCATCATCCTCCGATTCGATGACGCATGCTCACGGGAAGGAACCGCAGTTACCTATCGCCTCACCACCCCGAGTAGTCCCGGAACTCGAAGCTCCCGCACCGAAGAGGTACCGCCTATCCGGAGGCATTTACGAAAACGAAATTAGCTGGGAATGGTACCCTACCATGATCAGACGTATGGTCTATCGAGAACAATTTCCCCCGTTACCTCACCCGAACCACCCTGCTTATCCCAACACCCTACCACCCATAACCGAACCTGTAGAGCGAGTTCTCGCAGCTGTCGTTTCTTGTTTAGAACGTGATGTGGGTTACATGCGCTATACGAGAGCCAACGTTTCCGGACTGTTGAAGGACGGAACCGAGACTAAGGAGGAGATTGCCCGCATGGCAGCGGCAATGAAAGAAATGCAAGAGGCCAGTGATCAACAGATGAAGGTTATGATGAAGATGCAAGCCGAGATGATAGACTTGCAAGAGCAACTCCAAGAAGCAAGGACCCGAACTGAGATAGCGTTAGAGCGTTGCGATGTCTTACAAATGCAACTTGCTCAGAACGCAGCCGAACCTGAGGCAGAGCCTAAGGCCGAGCCTGAGGCAGAGCCTGAAGTAGAACCTGAAGAAGACCCCGAAGAGGAGCCTGAGGAGGATCCCGAGGAAGATCCCGAGGAGGAACCCGAAGAAGAACCGGCTGAGGAAGAGGCACACTCAGAGGTGTCCTCAGACGATGACATCTAGTGATGATGACACTTAGATGGAGGGGAAATGGCTGGAAGAAACGCTGGACGAGGACGTGGTAACATCAGCTTGACTGCAGCTGAACTCCAAACTCTGCTGAACGACCATGCGGCGGCCGCTCTAGCCGCACACGTTCAGAACCAAACTGGAGGTCCAAGTGGAACGTGTACCTTCAAGAACTACCTTGACTGCAAGCCCAGTACGATTAAGGGCACTGAGGGAGCTATAGGCTTCCTGCGTTGGGCTGAGAAGGCCGATTCGGCCTTTGAGATGTGTAATTGTCCCCCTGCCAGTAGGGTCAAATTCGCTGCTGGAACACTTGAGGATTCCGCCCTCACTTGGTGGAATTCGAACGTCCAGATCCTTGGATTGGAACTGGCTAACGCGATGAACTGGGAGGAGTTCAAAAACATGATGCGAGAGGAGTATTGTCTGAGAGAAGAGATTTCAAAGTTGGAGTCGGAGTTTTGGTCACTGAAGATGGTGGGTTCGGAAATCGAAGCCTACACTACTCGTTCTCACGAGTTGGCTGTGATGTGTCCGCGGATGGTGGATCCGCCGAGCAAGAGGATCGAAATGTACATTGATGGGTTAGCACCGCAGATTCAGGGCATGGTGACGTCTTCCAGACCAGCCACGATACAACAAGCGATCCGTTTAGCTCACAAACTGACGGATCAGGCTGTGACCCAAGGTGCGTTACCACCTAGGGGTTCGACCACTAAAGCCCGTGACAACCCGAGTAACGACAACAACAGCAACAGCAACCCGAGCAGCGGGAAGAGGAAGTTTGACAACACCAGATTTTCATCCTCGAACCTCCCACCGCAACAACACTACCGTAAGCCCGAATCCACTCGGAGCTTTAACACTCAGAATCACAACAACAACAACAACGGTAGCGGGCAGGTTTCGAGCGGATATGCTGGGAAATATCCAAAGTGCAACAGGTGAAACTATCATCATGTTGGCCAGTGTGACCGTGTCAAGTGTCAAAGATGCGGAAAGATGGGTCACCAAGCGAAAGAATGTAGAGGAGACCTTGTGGCAAAGGGTGCTCCTAAGCCACCTATGACGACGAAGGGATGTTTTGAATGCGGGCAGGAAGGTCATTTCAGAAAAGATTGCCCCAAGCTGAAACAGAATGACAACAATGGGGGTAATGGAAGTGGCAGTAATGGTGGAAGCAATGGCAAGGGAAGAGCGTTTGTAATTGGGTCGGGTCAAGCCCGCAATGATCCGCACGTGGTGACTGGTAAGTTCCCTGTAAACGATTGTTTTGCTTCTGTATTGTTTGACACTGGAGCTGATAGGAGTTTTGTGTCGAAAGCCTTTAGTCAACTCTTAGACTTAACTCCAACTCCGTTAGATGCTAAGTTTCCTGTTGAATTAGCTGACGGTAAGACTATAGTAACGACTCATGTACTTGCGGGATGTAAGTTAAAACTGTCAGGTCATGTCTTTGATATCGACCTTATTCCTTTTACGCTTAGTAGTTTCGTTGTCGTTGTCGGCATGGACTGGTTATCCGAGAACCGAGCGGAGATTATATGCCACGATAAGATAGTACACATTACCACCCCTTCCGGCGAGATCATTTCGGTCCGGGTGAGAGAAGCGGCATGACCACCAGCGTCATTACCCTTATGAAGGCGCAGAAGTATCTACGAAAGGGTCATCCGGCGATTTTGGCGCAGATTGTTGAGAAACCCGCAGAGGAGAAACGAATTGAAGATATTCCGGTTGTGCGAGATTTTCCGGAAGTTTTCCCGGAGGATTTGCCCTGACTCTCTCCTATTCGTCAAGTCGAATTCCAAATCGAGTTGACACCCGGTGCAGCACCCATAGCACGAGCCCCGTATCGGCTCGCACCAGCGGAACTTCAGGAGTTGTCCACTCTGTTGCAAGATTTGTTGGATAAGGGTTTTATCCGACCTAGATCATCGCCATGGGGAGCCCCTGTCTTGTTTGTCCGAAAGAAAGACGGGACTTTCCGCATGTGTATCGACTACCGGGAGTTGAACAAGGTGACGGTCAAGAACCGTTATCCTTTACCCCAAATTGACGATTTGTTTGACCAGCTTCACGGATCGAGTTACTACTCGAAGATCGATCTGCGATCCGGTTACCACCAACTGAGAGTGCGCGAGGAAGATATTTCAAAGACGGCTTTCAGAACACGGTATGGTCACTACGAGTTTTCGGTTATGCCTTTTGGCCTAACCAACGCACCAGCTGTATTTATGGATCTCATGAATCGAGTATGCAAGGCGTACCTCGACAAGTTTGTGATTGTATTCATCGATGATATTCTCGTCTACTCCAAGAACGAAACTGACCATGAAGAGCACCTAAGGGTAATTCTGGAATTATTGAAGAAGGAACAACTGTATGCTAAACTCTCGAAATGTGAATTTTGGCTTCGCGAGGTTCACTTTTTAGGGCATGTGATCAACGAGAATGGTATCCATGTCGATCCCGGTAAGGTAGAGGCCATCAAAAACTGGGAAGCACCTATGACTCCGACTAAGGTGCGACAATTCCTAGGACTGGCCGGCTACTACCGGCGTATCATCGAGGGATTTTCAAAGATTGCTCAACCCCTCACCGCTTTGACTCACAAAGGCACTAAGTACAATTGGGGTGACGCGCAAGAATCCGCCTTTCAACTATTGAAAACCAAACTCTGCAGCGCCCCTATTTTAGCCCTCCCGAGGGAACGGAAAATTTTGAGGTACACTGTGACGCGTCTATACAAGGTCTCGGTTGTGTGCTGATGCAACTCGAGAAGGTTATAGCCTACGCCTCTCGACAACTACGGGTTCACGAGAAGAACTACACGACCCATGATTTGGAACTTGGAGCTTTGGTGTTCGCTCTTAAGATATGGAGGCATTACTTGTACGGTACCAAGTTTACCATTTACACCGACCACAAGAGTCTCCAACATATCTACGATCAGAAGGAGCTGAACATGCGACAGCGTCGTTGGGTCGAGCTACTTAAAGATTATGATTGTGCCATCAAGTATCACCCTGGAAAGGCCAATGTAGTGGCCGACGCCCTCAGCAGAAAAGAAACAAATAAACCCAGATGAGTGCGAGCATTGCAACTCACGATTCATGCCAGCTTACCCGATCAGATTCGCGATGCGCAATTTGAAGAGATGATAATCTCCCATCAGAACTCATGCGGGGCATGAACAAGCAACTTGAAACCAGATCGGATGGGGTCCGATATTTTGAGAACCGGATTTGGGTTCCACGCTGCGGAGAGTTGAGAACTCTAGTGATGGACGAAGCTCACAAGTCCCGATATTCTATCCACCCTGGCTCAGATAAAATGTACCATGATTTAAAGGCACTTTACTGGTGGCCGAACATGAAAGCCGACATTGCCACCTACGTGAGCAAATGCTTGACTTGTGCCAGAGTCAAGATAGAATACCAGAAACCATCTGGTCTACTATAACAACCAAAACTCCCAATTTTGAAATGGGAACACATCTCAATGGATTTTATCACGGGTTTACCTAAGACACCGACGGGATGCGATACCATCTGGGTGATCGTTGATCGGTTGACTAAGTCGGCACACTTCCTAGCGATTAAAGAAACGGATAAAATGGAAAGACTGACTCGTGTATACATGAAGGAAGTAGTGTCTAGACACGGAGTGCCTGTCTCAATCATTTCTGATCGAGATTCTCGTTTCACTTCGCACTTTTGGAAGTCGCTGCAAAGCACACTAGGCACCCGTCTCGATATGAGCACAGCGTACCATCCTCAGACGGATGGGCAAAGTGAACGGACTATTCAGACCCTGGAGGATATGTTGCGTGCCTGCGTATTGGATTTCGGCAAAAATTGGGAACCCCATTTACCCTTGGTAGAGTTTTCGTATAATAACAGCTACCACGCAAGTATTAAGGCAGCGCCGTTTGAAGCGCTGTACGGACGGAAGTGTCGATCACCACTCTGCTGGGCAGAGGTGGGTGACAGCCAAATCACTGGTCTGGAACTGGTACTCGAAACTTCAGAAAAGATTGTTCAAATCCGTAATCGCATGGCAGCAGCACGAGATCGCCAAAAGAGTTACGCCGACAAGCGCCGAAAACCCCTCGAATTTCAATTGAACGATCGAGTGTTACTCAAAGTCTCACCTTGGAAAGGTGTGGTTCGCTTTGGTAAGCGAAACAAACTCAACCCACGATATGTTGGTCCTTACCGGATAACTGAGCGCATTGGTCCGGTGGCGTACCGACTGGACCTACCAACGGAACTCGGTGGCGTACACAATGTATTCCGCGTGTCCAATTTGAAGAAATGCCTGTCCGATGAAACCCAAGTAGTCCCTTTGGAGGAACTGCAAGTTGATGAACAGTTACGTTTCATTGAGGAACCAGTCGAGGTTTTGGATTGGGAAACCAAGACGCTCAAGCACAGCAAAATTCCAGTCGTTAAGGTTAGTTGGAACTCGAGACGTGGACCGAAGTTCACGTGGGAACGCGAGGATCAAATGATGAAAAAGTATCCTCACCTTTTTGAAGGGCTAACTAAACAAAGAAAACCGCGAAAACCGGCAAACCGTCAGACATCACCGGAGGTATGAATTAAATTTCGGGACGAAATTTCTTTCTACTAGGGATGATATGACAAACTGCAATTTTTTTTCTTACTCTTTCAGACACTCATCACGACTTGACTCAAATTTTCGGGACGAAAATTCTTTAACATGGGAATGATGTGACAATCGTCAATTTCAGGTTAATTCCGTTAACTCAACTCCGTCAATTCAAACTTAAGATCACTAAATCTATAACGCACACTTCATTACATTTAAACTAGGGTTTAAATGACGCTTAACACTTACTACATGTGTAGTCTTTCGGGAATTGCACCGAAACGCAAACGAGTTGACGCAAACGATTGATGAATAAACGAAAAACGTCAAAACAGTAATTATGTGATAATTATGTGTTAGACTTATGTGTTATGTGATAACATGGTTATAAACGCTAACTCAAGATGTAAACAAGTTAGTTAAAGCTAGGAAAAGTAATACTTAGAAGTGGAGGGGCCAAAGTGTAACATAGACTATTATAAATAAACCTAATAACCAAACCCTAACTATTATTTTCTTTTCCTCAACAATCCCGATCGGTCTCTCTCTCCCTTGGCTTCACACGGCTGCCGTCACCTCTAATCACACATACAACCCTCAAATCAAGTGTTTGATTGAAGAACTAGGTGCTAGGAAGGTATAATTGATCATCCTTTACATCCTTGTTACTTGATTTTGATGTTTGTTGGGTTAATTACAAACCCTAGTGAGCCGATTTCATGTGTATGTAGGAAGTTAACATGATTGTTGTTGAATGAATGATGATTGATAACTAGTATTGATCTTGTTGCATGTTGATTGTTGTGTCTTTGATTTGAGTTCAAACACAAACCCTAATCAAGTATGTAATATGTAATTGATGTGCATGGATGGTGTTTATAGAGTTTAGAGGATCATATGAATGCATGATAGTTCATAGGTTGTTAATATGTTGAGTTTGGATGCAAACAGTTTCTGGACAGAATGTGTATATGATGTTTAAGTGACTGTAACGAAGTGTAAACATGAAAATTTGTTGAGATTGTTGGTACTACAGTAAACTAGGTTGAGTCTAGTTTCTAAAGAATATAAACTTGAAATTTTTGGACAAGTAGAAGTTAACTTTTATGAATTTACAAAAACATTGTGCAAAACTGAGCTGTTAGACCTGCTGTTAGGTTGTGTTGTAAATGTTATATCTAATGAACTACGAGACCAATTGGGTTGGTTCCACTTCTGGAAGTTGACTTATGGAGTTAGGAACCTAACCCAAGTGGTCTTGCATTTATTGGATTTTTCCTTTCACAGGAATTGCAAATAACATTCTGTTGCGCATGAACTTGACTGTTATGAGTTTGCTGTAATGATTTGATGATTGTTAGAAAACTATGTGGAATAAAAATATAATTAAATATGTTCTGGAAACCTAAGACATATGTGCTTCTGTGATGATTTTTGGTAAATTAATTGAGATGCTATGATCGGTGAAATAGTACAATCTTTCTAGTAGGATTTCTGTCTCGGTGAAACTAGCTGCTGAGTTGTGTAAAGATGCACGAAACATGATACTTGCTATATAATTGTTATGTTTTGACCAAAATACCCTTGCGGGGGAATAATTGCTAATTGCTTTGCCATGATTTGACCAAATTGCCCTCATGGGGAATAATAGCTAGTTAATTGTTATTTGTTGACCAAAATGCCCTTACGGGGAATAATTGCTAGTAATGTACGTTATGAATACATGGCACGTATATGATTGCTTACACATATAATGTGTCACAAAAACACTTGTTAAAGTCACACACGATTCACGAACGAAGCACGAAACATGTTATGTGCATAGGTATTATGTGCCGGGTCTAGAGACTTGATAATATTCCGACACTTAGAAAAATCTCTTTGTTGTTTTAGAACGTTAGAGAGAGTTTTTCGGTGACGCGCATCTTGGTGATTTAATTTGGGAAATTCTTCGCAAACAGTGAGTTTCACTTTCCCCTCTTTAAATTGTTTTCAAACGCTTTTCACTTGGGGGAGATAACATACTCCACAACGCATTTAAGATTTTGTTATAAATTATATATCACTTGTAAAGGCTAAGTGGCAAACGAAATATTTGAAGTCCTACACATCGAACCGGTTAATATTTAGAATAGCGAGTCACTTTTGAGTAGTAC
Source organism: Bidens hawaiensis (assembly GCF_021521415.1). Taxonomy (NCBI): domain Eukaryota; kingdom Viridiplantae; phylum Streptophyta; class Magnoliopsida; order Asterales; family Asteraceae; genus Bidens; species Bidens hawaiensis. Next base: position 184,030 of record NW_027491982.1, on the reverse strand, counting down.
TACTGGGTTTGACAAACCCCACCCAACGCTAAACTCGACTGGAGGTCGAGCGGGTGTAATTTTGGCTAACACGTACCATGGTCTGGAGGACCTGGTGACAAGGCACTTAATAACCGAGTCAGCTTCGGTGTCGAACACTTTGTAATACTTGTTGTATAGACTAGCTACCTATCGATATATAATTTGACATAACACTATCTGGTAACGCAAAACGCTGTAACGCTGTAACGCAAAACGCTTAACGCAAAACGTTGTAACGCTGTAACGCAAAACGCTTAACGCAAAACGCTGTAACGCTAAACGCAAACGCTAAATGATTTATTTTTATATAACTTGTGAACTCACCAACCTTGTGTTGACACTTTTAGTATGTTATTCTCAGGTAGCCGAGGCGGGCGCGCGGTTTAGGAACATGCATTGCTTGATAAACTTTTAACTATGCAAACTTACTTTTAACTGTTATCCTTGGTTTTAAATCGTCCTGCGTGACGTAACGTTGTTTCTATGGTTTTACGCTTCCGCACTTATTTTCATTTAAACGTTGTTATGGTTTGATTATAACTGATGATTCCGATCCTGTTAGTTCGCACCCTCTGACGGTAAAACTCCGTTAGTGGATTTTGAGGGTGTGACATCAAATCCCCCCCACCCCCAAGGCAGTGAATAAGTACGTGTAGCAAGTACTTTTATTGTTCATATAAATAAGCCTTTTCGTATTGTGATCTATCCAGCTCGCCCTTGTAGTTCAATTGTTGAAATAACCCTCGGATCAAAGCTTAATCAAATTCACAATGATCATCTATGGTATTAGGACACTGTAGGACCCTGCGTATCATGTCAATGTCGATCACAATCTTCTTATCTTGAAGTTCTACTTCGATGTGCTTCTTAGCATCTACAAATTTAGCACTATCCCAAAACAGACGGATAATCCTAAAATGTACAATAGGATTAGCAGAAATAGCATGATGAATTCTTGAGCGGCACAAGAAAGCAATCATGTCTTCGAATGTGTCTCGTCCTACAAAGTCCTCCAGCAAGAATGCAAAAATGTTGTGATTCTTGTCGTAAGCTAACTCAGCCACAACAGGTGCATCTTGTACTTGTGCTGCTTGAAATTGTGCTACCGGGTTATCCTGAGCAAGTGTATCAACAACCTGTTCGTCTGCCATATCTGTGAAAAACCCGAGCATTAGAAAAACGAAAACACAACATTTAAACATTACATTTTTCATCAATACTTAATGAAAAAAATGAACATTCTGTTTAAAATTATCCATTATGTTCAAAGTTATAACTCTATTCGTTACTCATTATTACGTGTTAAATAACGAATGAGTTCATTCGTTATATGAACTAATAAAGAATGATATTATTTGTTAACTTAATTAATGATCTGATTCGTTAAGGATAACAGATGATCACATTCGTTACATATTATTTACAAATGAACACTCATTCGTCATATAACATCACGAATGAACTTATTTGTTATCATAACAAACGAATGAGTTCATTCATCAATTTTATACACGAATGGGACTCCCATTCGTTATACATAACGAACATGAACAGAAAAATATCTTCATTTGACTCCAAAAAGTCAATGTCCAAATTGATTTGATTCATTTAGTCAACTTGCGATTCAAAAACTCAATTAGGACCAAAACAACTTGAATAAGCCTAAAATTGATATCATTAGACTTCGGATACTATCGTTAAGTGACCCTAACGATTAAATAATCAAATATTGTTGATTGAATCATTAATTTGGCTGAAATATAATGTTTGCAATTCAAACCCTAATTAATCTATCAGTTGTTAACCAAAAACGATGAAAATGATAACGTTAAACTCGTCTATACCATAGGAACAAGATTGATCATCGAAAATGAGTATAAAAGTGATTTGGATTTCTGGAAAAATTTTGCCTGAGTTTTTTTTTGTCAATTACAACTCACCAATACCTTAACAAACTTAAATCCAATCCAATCATTCCAAAACCAATTCCAAATCACACTCAATTCAATCCAAAACAAACCGAAACACACTTATACCAATAAAACAATCATTTTAATAACAAATTAATATCAAATCAAGAGCAAAAGAGCACCGAAAGCTCTGATACCACTTGTTTGAACTCAGTTAATCCTTTAACCTAATACACAGATTACAGATCTATATCTGTAATTAACATTCGGATCTAGTTCGTAATCGCTCTTGATTATATGTTATCAATATGTATATATTAGTTGTATGCATGTGAATGATGATAACTATATTAGAATGAATCTGAAGCTTGAGAGAGAATTGGACATGGGTTCGATAATTAAACTCAAAACTTAAATTAAACTGTGAACAATGTTCACTATATATAGAAGATGGACCAAGTTCGTTAACATCCCCTAACGAACTAGAGTCCACTTCATTACATACATTAAATGAATCTAAACTTAGAGAATCACCCATTGATTCGTTAAACATCCTTAATGAATCAGGAGGGATAATAAGTTAGATCTAGTTCGCTAAAAATCCTTAGCGAACTAGACTATAATTTAGCGAACTAACTTAATAACTTAATAATTTATTACATAAATAAAATGTCAAATACATTAACGATAAATACAAAGACTCGAGACGCAAAACCATGTAGTAACACAATTCCATTGAGAAAATAATTATCAAAACCCATGTTTTGGAAACTTTTACCATAAAAATTTACCTCAAAAGGTAAAAACCAATACCTCAATGTGTTTTACGTGAAAAACACATAACATAAAATCGTGGGAAAATGTTTTTATGTTTTTCTTTTTCAAACAAACACTCCTTATCTCGTGAATCGAAATTAAAGTAGAAACAATATTTTAGGATTTTGAATATTTTCAAACTAAAACAAAAATTAAAACTAAAACAAAAATAAAATGTAATCTACGAAAGCAGTACATATTTTTGTGAGTTGAGTAGAGAATCATTTTGGTCAAAAAATCCCGCATAACATGTATATTCTTCGGCATTATTATGACTGGCGTTACGTTAGTCATTGATATTGTTGTCCACTTAAATCTTATAACAAACTTTCAAGTATTTCTATGATATGTTTAAGATTCAATTAAGGCACAAGATATCAGAAACTATCAGCCTCTAATCTTAGTTCGGGTTTAATTTGACTTTTACCATTTCACCCCAACTTGACTTAAACCATTATGTCAACTGATCAAATTATATGATTTTATAGTTTTTGAGCAATCTTAGCAAATAATCCCCACCACAAGGTATACCTCCGTTATCAAGCAATACATCAAGTTATATTTACTGTGAATGAGTCTACACAAGTTCATCTGTAATGATTATAAAGATTGTATCCCATGGGCTCTGTTTCTTATTGGTATTAAGACGCACGCAAGGGAGGAACAATGTATGACTAACAACGTGTTTGGTCAAGTCAGTAATTAATTTGTACAAAGTACATTAGTGATCAAGTTTATTGACTTAGGGTTCGCTCTTGAAGCAATTTAATATTCAGATTATGAATATTAAATGATAAACCACATAAAGACTCACAGTGTCCAGAAACATAATGCATCCCATCAATACATGATTTGACGCCATAACACCGTACACCATTGAATTGTTAATCATTAACTACACGCTTTATTTAGAATTTTTGTTTTTGGTGATCAAACAGACATAAGGCTTGAGTATGACAGGTTATTACATTTCTGCCTTCATTACCAAGTCTTTGGAAGAGACTAACATGTCTTTCAATTTGGAAATTTTTATGTTTATATCACATACTTTACCCTAGTTGTTTGTTTAAGACCTACCAATGCACCAATGCATCTAAGCACTCAGTCTTTTAAGCCTATTTTTATACAGAAATTTCAGAATAAAATAACCAATGTACTATCATGTTCTCTTTGTTTCAAATCTTATTTTTGAGAAACACAAGTTATTTTAATGTTTTTGTATTTTTGAAATATTTGAATGTTTTTTGGATTTTATCTATACATACTAAAAACACAATATTTTTGTATTTTCCCATTTTCTATCCCAAAAAACAAAAATATTAAAGAAATAAAAACAAAATAACACGGTACAAACAGAAAAATGATTATCCGAGCTTCGGGATATCAGCAAGAAATTTTAAACCGTTTAAAACAAGAAAAAAAAATTAAATCTTGTTCTATCAAATGCTATGGTAAAAAGGTCTGCCTTCTGATAATCCGTGTGCACCTTCTCTATGTCAATTAATTTTTATTCATAGCAGTCACGGATAAAATGATAATGAATGTCAATATGTTTCGTTTTCGAGTGGTGCACAGGGTTCTTTGTGATACATTTTGCGCTAGAGTTATCAATAACTATGGGAGTAGTAAGAAACTTCAAACCATAATCCCACAAGTGTTGCTGGATCCATAAAACCTGTGAACAGCAACTCGAGGTTGCCACGCATCCGGATTCAGTGGTTGATGTGGAGACTATTGTATGCTTTTTACATTGCAAGGAAACAAGCCGGCTTCCTAAAAGTTGGCAACCCGCTTTTGTATACATGATCTTGCATCCGCCATAGTCTAATTAGGAAAAAGCAGTGAGATCGAAGCTATCATCCTTAGGATACCATAACCCGATGTCAGGATTACCCATTAGATAGTGAAATATACGCTTCACCGCTGCCAGATGAGTCACTCGGGGACTCGCTCTATACCTGGCACATAAACAAACAAAAAACATTATATCAGGACGTGATGATCTTAAGTATATTAACGAACCAATAATAGATCGATTAAGGGTCGGATCAACGGTATCCCCCAATTCGTTATATGGCAAATTGTGTATCCACGGGAAGAGGGGTAGAAGGGACTTTTCCGACAGTTATCTTGAATCGGCTCAAGACGTCGTTCACATACTTCGTATGATGAATGAAAATTCCATCATCAGATTGTTGAACATGCAACCCTAGAAAGAAACTCATTTCCCCCATTGAGCCAATCTTGAACTTGGTCTGTATCGACTTTTCAAAGTCCTTACATATCTTTTCGTTTGTCGAGCCAAATATAATTTCATCGACATAAATCTGGACAAGGAGCATATCTTCTCCGACAATCTTGTGAAAAAGGGTACAATCCAGAGTCCCTCGTTTGAATCCACTATCCGTAAGATGGTCAGCAAGTGTGTCGTACCAAGCTCTTGGGGCTTGGTATAGACCATAAAGAGCCTTGTTTAATCGGTAAACACGATCTAGATAGTCAGGATCAACTAAACCAAGAGGCCGTTTCACGAACACCTCTTTATGAAGTTCCTTGTTAAGAAACACACTCTTAGCGTCCATCTAATATGCTTTAATATTCTTGAAGGCTGCATGGTCCAAAAATATACGTATGGCTTCTAGTCTTGTAACATGAGGATACACTTCAGTGTAATCTATGCCTTCTTGCAGATGAAACCCTTGCACAACTAAACACGCTTTATTTCTCACAATGACCCCACGATTATCCTTCTTACATTTAAAAACCCATTTAGTTGGGACAAGTTTCTTAACCCGTTCAAGTCTATCGATGAGAACCCATACACCAAGTCGGATAAACTGTTGTAATTCCTCTTGCATTGCTTTAACCCACGAAGAGTATTCAAGTCATACGAACACTTGTCGGTTCCATTTGAGATAAGAAGCAAGTATATCGGTGATACTTATGATCCTGATGAATGCATATCAGTATAGGCACAAAATACATTATTGTTATTGGCATTAGAAACCTGATGTCGCGTACGAACGCCTACATCGAGATAACCAATGATGTTGTCCTCAGGATGATACTTATTAATCCAAAGTGTCAAATTTTCAGGCATAACAACATGATCACTTAAATTAGTAAGATTCTCTTTAGCTGTAATATCATCCACAGTAAGAGACGATTCGCCAGTAGGTACCTCATTAACCTCGGGATTCTCAATAATTGGAGCAAAAGAAGAATTTTTGAAATGACCATCTTCCGAAGAACAATAACTACACCAGATGTTTCTTGATGATCATAGTCATTTGTATCACCATATTTAGAAGCTCTCGGTGTGGAAAACATTTGATATTCCAAGTAAGCACACACCAAGTCTTCATTTGGTAGTTCAAATACGGGAGTGAAAGAATTGAATAAACCCTCATAGTCAAACATCCAATCAGGACCCTTGCCAGCAGGAGGTGTAGTGTAGCTTTGACAGTCTCCATGGTACCACTCTTCTACACAACCCGAAGAGAAATTAAAGACACATTTCTTAGGCATTGCATAGCCTAAATAGTAACTTTCAATAGCCTTTTCATCGAATTTTCCCGCATCTTGTTTTAACATTGTGCAAGGACACTCGAAAGGTTCAAGAGACTTTAAATTAGGTTTGCGGTTGTTGAGAATCTCATAACTTGTCTTTTGTAGCTTCTTAACCGTTAGAACATGATTGAGAGTGTAGCAAGCTGTTTTCACAGTTTCATTCCAAAATTGAACAGAAAGATTTGAATCTGCTAGCATAGTTTTCATGCATGGAGAACTATATTCCCGATGGATACCTTTCTGAATACAGAAAAGTCCAATATAGTATTTTTAAACTCCGTACCATTATCATTTCGAATGCGTCTCACTTTATGTTTGTAAAGTGATTCTATCTTAGTGATTAAGTTCTGCACAAGAACCGGTGTCTGATCTTTAGAACTCATAAATAACACCCACGAGTACCTCAAATATTTATCAGTCACGACTAAACAGTACCATTCAAGACTAAATAGTACTAGTCTCTAGCAATACTCCCACGATTCACAGGACCAAAAAAATCGATATGAAGTCATTCCAATGGAGTATTAATGGAATTAAATAACTTTGTTGGTGCGACTTTTCTTCTCTTTGCGCTTCGTGCATGGAACACAATGATCGGTCAACTTGAAATGCTTTAGCGATGGTTCATATTTCTGACATGTATATGACCCATAAGCCTGTGCCATAGAATCGAGTCTTTCTTAGTTGCCATAGAGATAAAACAAGTTTCCACAGAGGTTGAAGTCGATACTTTAGTACTCATGTTAAGTACATAAATATCATTTGATCTAGGAGATCTCATAACAACCATGTCTTCTGGAATGACATATCCTGGTTTGAGAATTATGCACTACTTATTGTTAAAGACCGTTGGTGTACTTCTTGTCACAAATTTGAGAAATGCTCAACAAATTGTGATCCACTTTTTCATAATAATTTGCTTTTTCAAACGTGATGGTACCGTTTGACACATTTCCTTCCTTTGTTATCAAACCTCCTTGATTACCAGCAAATGCCACATAACCTCCTTGAATATTGTTCACATTGGATAGAAGGTTAAGGTTGCCAGTGATGTGACGAGAGCATCCACTATCCATAATCCAGATTTCTCCAGATATAGTGTTGGATAAACTCTGCACATTCAAGAAACATAATTAGACCAAAAAGGTAGTTCAGATCCCAGTCTTGGGTACCACTTTATTTTCACCTTTCAAATTAATCTCATTAGACCCCAATTGTGATCTATGCATTTTTGAATAAGTCACGAGTCTCTTCGACTTTAGTCTTAGATATGCATCTTTGATCACATTTATGTCAAAATTCTTGCAAAGTGGTTATGAAGGAACAAACACTTTGTGATTTAACTTAACGATATTATCATTAACATGAACCACCTTGCGTGGGTTCACATTATGAAACATGATATGGGTCTCCTCTGCATGAGACAGTGGTCACTTTAGAATTTCCTTAACCACAGTAACCTTTTTGGGTTGTTCCTTGGTAACAGTATTGACATTCTTCAGTTTCCTTGTTCCTCAATTTCTTACAACATGCCCACGTTCGCCACATAAGAAACAAGTTCTCATATCCATGAACGCTAGTTGTGGTTTAATAGAATATTATGAAACATTGGATTGACAAGAATCACTTGAGACTTTAACGTTATCCAGATCTTCAAAAGACAAAACCTTTTTCTTTTTGTAAAAAATCCAAGTTTGAACAGTTAGAGAAACTTTGTAAAGTGTCAGTTCCAGTAGAATTAACAAACTTTACAGGTTAGATAGTTTTTAAATGTTGTTTCAAACTTGGCTTAATTATCGTCTTGTTTAACGATTTAGATCGTACAAAAGCTTGCTAAAGATCATGTAAACTTGAAGTTTCATTTTGAAAGACATTCTTGATTAGCTCTAGCTTAATCAATTGTAGATGAATGTATTTCTCTTCAAAAATTTGTTTACACCCTTTAATTGAAACACATGCCTAGTGTTTACATTACCATTTGAAGGATTAATAAATCTTATTAGATCCTCATTAGAAATTGTTGGCTTTTCTAATTTCTTGGGTTTAACCTTTGAGTTGTGGTCTTTGATGTATTTGAACCATACAGCGCTTCCTCAAATTCATGAGGTTCACATAAGATGTGATTAAAATGTGGAGTATTCTTTTCCTTATGTATATTTAGTGGTTCAAACATGTCCTTGATCACAACCTCCTCAACAGTTTCGACAGACACCTTGTTACTTTGAATGTGAGATCCATGAGCTGATGAAGGATCACTTTGTTTTTCTTGCAAAATTTTTTTCGATTTCTCCACATGAACGACATATCCAGTTTTTGAAGGTTTAAAAAAATTTTCTTCTTTTACATAAAATGGATTGTTTGAATAGTCGTTAAAGAATGGTGGAGGAACCTCTACAAATCCAAAACATGTTTTCGATCCTTTTTGTTTACTCAAAACCTCAATTATTTTATTTAAAAGAAAGGATGAATTTCAAAACTTCCCCAACTTATTCTTTAACTCAAAGATTTCATTTTCAAGTTCAATGATTTTGGTTTTCGACTTGAGAACATCTTGAAACTGCTTGTTAACATTAGTTAGTTTTCCTGAAACATCTGCTTTCAGATCATGATTACTATTAGACAAGCCTTCAGTTTATCTTTTGACCTCTTTCCTAGATCAGAAGATTGTCTATAGTTATTCTGAACTATAGAAAGTTCTTTCAGTAATGTTTCGTTTTGAGCATGAATTTAGTCATACTTTGACATTAATTCCACACAAACAACACATAAAACATTTTTAGTTAACTTAACTGATTCATCTGATGAATTTTCAGTCACACTTGAAGTAGAGATAGGACTAACCTCGTCAATTTTAGCCATGCAGGAAAAAGAATTTGGTTGCATGTGTCTTGGGACATCAGAATCGGATTCAGTCTCTGATTCACTCTAAGTAGCTAATCCTTCGCCTCGAGCATCTTGAAAATTCTCAGCAGATTCAAACAAAGCAAGGTTGGCTTGATCACCATTACCATTACCCAACAACCTTTGATTCTAGTCAATTCCATCAGCCGTGAGCAATGCTTATGAACCAATAGGCTTGGCATTATCACCCCACAAAAGCCTTTTCTTTTAATTATTATACTTCTTACCCGAAGTTCTGTCATGAAGACGGGGTCCAAAATATTCCTTATTTGGCTTGTCATATTCTATTGGTGAAATGACCAAAGTCTTGGCAGTTGTAGCATCTCACCCTTCACTTATCAAATCCGACCCTCTTGTTCAGAGTCGGCAAGTCTTTTCCTGTTCTATGCATAAACCTCTTGACCTTTCTGACAATCATGGCCATATTCCATTTTAAGTCCATGAGCTCAAAATGATCTAGATCAATATGGTCATAGTCTTCGTCAGTAAGCTCACTTGTGGCAACTTTACCACTCACCTAATTCTCATACGAGCTCATAAAGGCACTAAGGAAAGCAAAGTGTTGTTACTCTTCCTTCATGTTCACGTTTGGTGGTTGAGCTGAAGCATTACCAGTACCAGGAAATGAAGTATTTGACCCACTAGAAATGTTGTTGGATCCAGAAGCCATGAAACAAAAATTTTGCATTTGTTCATTAAATGAAGGTGGCATCTCTTGAGAGATTTGAGAGAATAAAGCATTGATTGGAGCGGTGGTGCTGCTTAATGATCAAGATCCTCCATACAATGCCGGATCTTGATTATCTTTTGACGAGTTTTGACATCTCATATTATACTCCCTCTCTTATATCTTTTGCATAACCTCCAAATCCGTCAAATCTTCATATTTGAAGAATGAATTATCTTTCAATACAAGTAAGAAAGTAGAATAAGAACTCGACTGTGCGTTCTTAACCGTATCAATTTGATCTAATTGAGTTGGTTCCATCTTTTGCTTAATCATTTCGGCAATCAAGTGATTGAACCTGGTCAACATCTCTACAATCGTCACACTCTTCAACAAGCAAAATTTCTGAATTGAAAATTTCAACATGACCTTTTAATCTCTAGCATACTGCCCATACTTCTCAAAGAAGCACATATTTTAATACATTCCACCTGGTGGAATGTATTATCAGGTAAGGCCATAGTCAATGTTGAGTATGCTTTGATTTCAATCTCTAAAGCCTTATTCTCTTCTTGAAAGTAAGAAGCATAAGGCCTCGCTTCATAACATGTACTTGCGTCACCAATCATGGGAGGGGTATAAACATCATCAAGACATCTAGATCAATCAGGATGCACGAATTCAAGATGTGCTCTAAATCTTGGTTACCACTTAGCAAAGTCGCTTAATTTCATAAGCCAGGGACATTTAGAATGTGAACAGATATCAGCGTCCAAGTGGAGCATTTGTTGCATCATCATATTCTTTGATGAATGCGTAATAGTTAGCAATAATCAGATTATGTGGTTAAATGATTAACAGTTCAAAGTTCTGGTTACAAAATGTCCAACTTATAAATTATGTGTGAAATGTGTAAATTCAGTAATGAATGATGAATACTCTTGACGAATGGGATAAGGCTATGATAACGAATGTTTTTTGGTTATGGTAACGAATGTTACAGGAATGGTGTAACGAATGATACCAAAACTATAATGAATAGCTAGCGAATGGTATGTTTCTGGTAACGAATGGGTCCTGTTAGCACGAATGAACCAATGACGAATGGAGTAACCAATAAAGATATCACGAATGATACTTTGATAGCGAATGAGGATGTCACGAATGATGTTCTGATAGTGAATGAGAATATCAAGAATGACGTTTTGAAAGCGAATGAGCTACAATAATGAAAGATCAGTTATAACAAACTGGCACGTGGCATAAAACGGTTATACTGTTCATGCAAATGAGCAATTTTATTATAACGAATGAACCTTCAAACGTAACGATTGGCTATTCAAACCTTCAACTAGATTTCCAGATCTTCAACATTACATATCCAAAATCAAATCCAGACGATGTTCGAACTTGGATATCTCGTCCGAATTAACACCAAAGTTAACAATTAAATACTCAATCAACTCGTAAACTCATTCCAGACCAATCCTGACCGTTCCAAACCAACAATTCACACATTAACCAATCCAAAATCAACCAAAACCAGTCCGTAAACACTGTGCTCCCACCAAACTCAATAATCACATCAATTCCATTGAATATCCACCAGATACTGATAATTGATTCAAAATTAACCTAAACAGTTTTAGAACTTAAAAGCTTACTGTTAACACATGAATTCTCATCAATTCATGTCAATTACAATCAGAATCACCCGAATAATCGAACTTATGGCTCTGATACCACTTGAGAACCCAATACATGATCAATTTCAGTTTATACTCATGCATCTAGTTTGTAACGATTCCGACGAAACCAGGGATACCCTAACCGGTAGACAGTAGTTACGTTATATTTAATGTCGGGTACATGAATTACCGTAATAATTATACGAGAATACATGGTTCACTGTATTGATTGTATGTGAATATATAATTCATCGTATTGAACATGCGATTAATCGATTCGATAGTTATTGAAACCCGAACGAATCGAGGGTTCAATTATAGACGATATCTATGATATTTAGTGATTTTACGAAGCATTAATGCTTCGGGATAAGTAAAGTACGGCACAGAAAAAGAATTTCGATTTAATGGTACGTCGGTGCGTTAAACGAAACCTTTAATACCAAACCGAGCAAGAGACGATCGATCAAGCCGAAAAAGATGCGCAATTATTAATAATATGATGTTTTAAGTTAATAAACGTCATGGTTTAAGTTTTTAAAGTGATTTTATATAAATTTCATTTTTAAGCCGAAAACGACATTTTTAGCCTCGTTTTAAGCCGAATTAAACATTTAACCGAAAACGAACTGAACCAGATTATCCAAAACATTATCCGGATTTCGAGAATCCAAACATGTGGCTAGAAATGGAGAGGTGGGTCCCACCCCACCCCCCCTTGAAGACCGATCGGACTAAAGGGGTTAAACCCCATTTTCATTTCTTTTTTTTTACAACAAACATATCCATGATCTTCAATCCTCTCCACATCAAGGTCCTAAAAACCGAGATTTTAGCAAGAAAACCGAGGTAAAGAGTCGAGTTATTTACGTTTCCATCTTCGTTTCTTGAGTTTATTTGCAAGAAAATGAGGTTTCAAAGATGAAAACCGATTCTTGCATGATCAAGTGATGTATACGGGATATACAAGGGATCTTGGTCCAAGAAAGGAGTTAAACGAACCAAAAACGAATTTTTACGGTTTAAACTTTAGTTTTGAAACAATAACCGAAACTATAGTGTAAGAGGCTTGATCAGAGTGTAACTTGCTTGGTATTGTGGTATGTTGGTTGTAGGTTCTGTATTTAGTGGTAGATAAGGAGGAAAGACGAGTTTGTAGCTTGTAGTGGCGGAAAACAAAAGGTATATTCGGTTTATGTTCGGTTATGGATTTTTGGACAGATTGTGGATGGTTTATAGTTTGGTCATGAAATTTTACAGAGGTGTTAGATATATGAAAATATGAGTTCTGTGAAATTTTGGTAATTTTTGGACAAAGGATGAATATTTGGTGAATTTAATGCTCGGTTTTGTCTAAAAATAGTGAAAAATAGTTAAATATCATGAAAAATTCTGGAAAATTGCAGATAAGCTTTTTATAACATTTATAAGTTACACACAAAATTTTAGGTCAATTGGAGAAGTCTAAGTAGGCTTTTCAGTTAAACGAGTTCTAAGGTTTTCTAGCACGGTTTTAGTGAAAATGGCATGTAAAAAGAGATTTTGGTTCTGGAAAAATTACAGGGGATTATGGAGATGGCAGGGGTCATCCAGGAAAATTTGGGATTTTTCTAAGATCGTTTGGTATTTACGACATATTTAGTGTTTAAATGGTGTTTAAAAATAGATTAATAAATTTTAAATATAAAAGTTAATTCTGGAAATATTTTTATAAAATTCCCCACTGTCAAAAAGTGATTGTGCAAAATTTCAAGATCCGAGACTAAACGGATAATTATTTGTGTTAAAAAGAAAATAAAAACAAACTTTTAAAGCGTAAAACGCGTAACCGGTAAAGTTTGCCTAAACGAGCTGACTGGTGTATAAAAACCCTAAAAATGAACTATTTTCATATAATTGAGTTATACAAGTAAAAATGAATCATCCGAAAATAATCCGGATGATTTGAGTAATTTTACCCGATTTAACAGTTTCCGGTGCACTAAAGACGGAAACGGGTCCCGCGGCCAATCGGGGCGTCTAAACCGAGTTCTAATTTCACAACTTTAATTAAATTATCAGTCAACAACTATTTTCGGATCGTGTGTGACCAAACTCATTTTGAAACGTAAAATCGGATATCCGTGCTAGGCACGCAAAACGGGGAAAGCAAACTAGTAGTAATTTTGACTATTGAACTCTAAACGATATCACAATCTGAGTCCGGAGAAGTGTTTCTGGGTTAACATTGCCCCCGGAATGGGTACAGTACTGGGTTAACAGTGTCCCCAGATGTACTGGTTAACACGGTTAAAGATTATATAAACTATAATTGTATAATAACGATCGTAGGGATCATATTACAGATTGGACGTGTTAACTGATAATGATTGTTGTTACCTGCTTGCATGTGCTAAGGTGAGTTTCACGAGCCCCTTTTTCTGAATTGTTTTTAAATATTTTCTCGGGGCGGAAGCATGTTACTACTGAAATGTTTAAATACATACTGAACGCATGGATTTGCGTGTATTTATATATATTTTATTGTACGGTAATCGTACGGAAATGTACTAAGATGGTAATTGTCTGAGTTGCTAACATTCTAAGGCCCCGGAACACGAGTGATTAACTGAAAGCCGGTAGAGTGTGGATAGTACTATTGGTCTGACAAACCCAACTGGTCCGGCATGGATTTACTGATGTTTCCCAGCCAGTTGCACATGTCTATTTTGTTGTTCTATATATTTTGCTATGTAATGTTAGGCATAACGGTTTGGGGCAGGTCCTTGGGCGGAGTATGCCACGGGGTTGTGTGTGGATAGTCAGAGGTTTCACTTGTGGGCTCAGCATAATTACATCGATAATATTATATTATGATATGGATTTATCATGGTTTACTCAAATTGTGAAACTCACCAACTATTCGTAGTTGACCCGTTTTCTCACATGATTTTCAGGTACAATTAAGATGAAGTGATTGCTTACGTGCTAAGTGCTTGATGTGTGTAAGATTTGCGTGTGGGATGTTAGGATACATTATATCAAATAGAATTATGTATCATATTGTATGATGTGTGTATCACCTAGACGGTAATGAAATATGAGATAATGTAATTTGAAGTATATGAATGTATTCAGTTTTCTTTATAAACAATGTGGTTGATATCAGAGGTGTCTGTTGCATCCCGTTTACGTTTCCGCTGCGGTTACGGGGTGTTACAGAAGTTGGTATCAGAGCCATTGGTTATAAAGAATTAGGAAGTCTTTAAAAGGTACCTAAAATATAACCAGTAGCTCAAGTATTATAGGATCTGAATATCAACTAATAATTTATAGTGACGAGATCTGGATGAACTTGGATGGACAAGTGAGTTATTATGGTCCGGAACATAATAACAGACTTGTCCGCACGAGGGAATTCAGGGGAAGTCACGGGGTACATTAATAGGTAAAAATGGCAACATATGTGTAAAGTATATAATATTATTTATGCGTGCTAATGTGTATATATATATATGTACATATCTTGTGGATACATGTATTGAGAAATAGGACCCGGATAAGGAACCGGGGGATAAAATAATAAAAGTACCGAGGGTGCTGAAATTTCTAGGGCATCGGTTGATGATAAGTCTGACTTATCGGGCCATAGTTATGATAGTACCAAGTTAGATCTCCCGTTTGACATTAACCAGAAATATCTAGTAACCGTCACTCCCAACCAAAATTAATAAATCCCTTACCCTACCAATACTGGTACCGTATATTTTAATAACCCCCTATGTTCACCCGAACCGCCGACCCTCACGTACGGACGGACCTATACCTGAACCCATTCTTATTCGGACCTATAATAATGATAATAAATTTGATAATAAATGAGCAGATAAAAATAATATATAGAAATATATATATGTATTTCTCACTCTCAAACATATGAGTCATACCACCTCCAGATCGAGAATCACCGATTTTAGCGATCCTAGAACGCCTGAGGACATTGACTGAGCAAGTGATAGAGTTTCCCATAATAGTAATTGATAATATTTGAAGGCAACATGGGTTGCGCGATTACCTTGAACCTTGCAACTCCCTATGTTAACCTTACATCCGTTAGATGCCTATACCCATGTATACTCGAATAGAATGATTACCCATACACAAAGAGGTGTTGGAATCATTATAGCATAGTTGGTTGTTCGCTCGTAGGTGGTATACCGTGTATGCCGGATATACAAATAGACACGGATATTATAACTTCGTGGTACGTAATCGCTTGGTGCTCACGGTAAGCATGTATCGGTTATGCTGACATGCAGAAGGATATTGAAATCAAGCATATTAAATATTAATCTTTGTTGAGAAAGATCTATATGTCAGTTGGTGACAAGGGTTATGAAACATATTTAAACGTTAACCGACGTCAGGTTAAGTTCATATGTTATTATATTTGTGGGACATATATACTAGATACTGGTATGTGTAATATGTATGATAATATTTGGTGTGTATGTGTACCTGCTGTTATGATTGAGCTGGTAACGAGCTATACAGTGAGATTAGTATTGTTTACTGCGTACGGGATGAGTACGGCAGAATGACATAAAAAGAGTAACTCCAAGGATAGAGATTGATATGATTCAGTCGATTGCTCAAAGATAGCAGATGATGATATCGAATGTCGTATCACAGATCACTGCTAGTGTTGATGCAAATGTGATCGCAGAATTATAGATCGAGCAATCACATGAATATGAATATTTCAATTCTTAGTGGTATTACTAAGGGTGATAATGTCCCACCCAATACTATTATGACTACAAGTATTAGTTATAAACTAAACATGAATAGTGGTCGTAATGAATTAGATCCGGTATGAAGGATATGTTTGTTGGTTGTGTTAAGGAAATTATTAATAGTTTACTGATGGTAAAGGGAGGAATAGATTAGCGAGTGGATAGAAAAGATCGAAATGGTTAAGGATATTGGTAAGAGTCTAGAACATTGTGTAGTGAAATATGCTACAGATATGTTGGTAGATTATGTTGTATCGTGATGGAACACGATGGTACAAAATTATAGTTAGAAAATTTTTACTCAGATGATATGGTCGGAATTTAAAATTCTTATGCTAGAGCACTTTTATTCAAGTAATTAAGTTCAGAGATTGGAAACTGAGCTATGGAAGATAGAAATGTTGTGTGCTGATCACTTAGAACACGCTAATCGTTTGAAGGAATTGTCATGTCTGGCAACATGGCTAATTACTCCTGAAACTAAGCGAATTGAGCGCTATATTGGGGACTAACTCCATCGATAAGGAGTATAGTCAATCCTGTAAAATATACAACCTTTGGAAGGGTTGTGTCACAAGCCAGCATTGATATATTTTACTCTATAGGAAGCGGACTGGAAGGACGTTAGATGAGACGTCGAGTGTTAAAGAAGAGAAATGATAAAGGTATAGTGCAAGATAGGTTTTCGAATAAGTAGGTATGTCCTACAACCCAGAATTACACTAAGACTAGTTCTGGTGTGAAAACATGAACCGCATGAAGGGTCCTTCCCTAAATGTGGAAAATATGGTTATCGGCAGGAAGGAGAATGTCGAGGGATAATAGGCCACAGGTGTGGTACAGATGGATGTAATGCCCCAATTGTAGAACCAATTGAAGCCATGTGAACCGGCAACCCCAACCCATTCGTGTACAACCACTCCGAACCCAACAGCTTCAATAACAATCCATCCAAAGAAATCAAATTTTGCCAAACAGTTGTACTTGCTAAGAATGTGGCAATACAGAACGTTTCAAGAGAAATTGCCCAAAGTTGAACCAAGGTGTCGTTGGAAGACGAACCTCGTGACAAGCATCAACCACTGATCAAGCAAGGAGCCGTGCTTTTGTGAGTAATCCGAATAAAGCACGTCATGATCCAAAGGTGGTACTAGTATGTTGTAGTTTTAAATCAATAGGCTTTAGTGATACTTTTACGGTCGCCGATAGAAGTTAGTTCCTGTTAACCTCCTACCATTTGGAAAGATACCGATTAGTGAAACTATAGAACCCTATACTGTAGAATCGTTAACGGTAAACCCCTAATGGTTAACTAAATTGTTCGGAATTGTCTTATTATTCTGAACGATTAACCTTTCCTTATTGACCTACGATCAGTAAGGTTAAGAAGTTTTGACGTAATAGTTAACATGGATTGGCTAACTCGACATGAAGCTGAAATCAAATGTGAAAAGAAGATGATTAGAAGCTCTCTTTTGGACGATGAAGCGGTTAGATACAGAGAAAAGTATTTAAAAGAAAACATATAGAAGATGTTTCGGTGATACGTAAATATCCAGAAGTTTTCCCAGAAGAACTTCCTGGATTACCGCCAACCTGACAGGTCGAATTCAGAATCGATTTAAAACCTCAAGTTGGCCCTGTTGCTAAAGCATCTTACCGACTTGCACCAACTGAAATGCAAGAATTATTGGATAGGTTTTATATGACCTAGTTAGTCACCATGGGGTGCACCAGTGTTATTTGGGAAATGAAGGACGGAAGTGTTAGGATATGTATTGATTAGGGAGAATTGAATAAAGTGACGATCAAGAATAGGTATTCACTTCTTCGAAGTAAATGATCTGTTTAACCAACTGCAAGGGGCGATTTATTTTAGAAAATTGATCTTAGATATAATTATCACCAAATGAAAAATTCAAGAGGAGGATGTTGCAACAACAGCGTTTCGGACACGCTACGGCCATTATGAATTCTTAGTTTTGCCTTTCGGACTAACAAATGCGCCGGCAGTGTTCATGGGCCTCATGAATCGAGTCTGTAAACCCTACCTCGACAAATTCGTCATCGTGTTTATTGACGATATTTTGATCTACTCGAAAAGTAAAGAAGAGCACGAGCAACACTTAAGAATAATTTTAGAGCTTCTGAATCAAGAGAAGTTGTATGCAAAATTCTCCAAGTGTAACTTCTGGTTACAAGAAGTGCAATTCCTCGGTCACGTTGTAAACCATCAAGGAATACACGTTGATCCGAGTAAGGTTGAAGCAATTAAGAATTGGCAAGCGCCTAAATCGCCAAAGGAAATCCGCCAATTCTTAGGCTTAGCTGGATATTATCGTCGATTTATAAAGAACTTTTCCAGCATCGCCCAACCTTTAACTCTCCTGAATCAAAAGGATCGAAAGTATGAATGGGGAGAAGAGCAGGAAACGGCGTTTCAAACGTTAAAGCAAAAAAAAAAATTGTGCCAAGTGCCGATTTTAAGTCTCCTCGATGGAGACGATGGTTTTGTCGCGTATTGTGACGCATCGCGTAGAGGGCTAGGATGCGTGTTGACGCAGAATAATAAGGTTATAGCCTATGCTTCCCGACAGTTAAAAGTACACGAGAAAAATTACACTACTCATGACTTAGAACTGGGAGCGGTTATCTTCGCACTTAAAATCTGGAGACATTATCTCTACGGTACGAAGTGCACCATCTTCACCGATCATAAAAGTTTGCAGCACATATTCGATCAGAAAGAACTGAATATGAGGCAACGAAGATGGGTCGAGTTGTTAAACGATTATGACTGTGATATCCGTTATCACCCCGGCAAGGCTAACGTCGTAGCCGATGCCTTGAGTAGGAAAGATCGGGTTAAGCCATTGCGAGTGCGAGCGCTGGGGATGATAGTCCAGTCGAGCCTTTCGGACCTGATTCGAGTCGCTCAACGTGAGGCGTTGAAAGAGGAACAATTGGAAAAGGAGGGAATTTACGGCAATGGGAAGAATTTCGAACAGCGCGTGGACGAAATTCTCTATTTCAAAAAATAAAAATAAAAAATCGGGTTTGGATCCTGACCCTCTATGACCTTCGTGAATTAATCATGGACGAAGCGCATAGATCAAAATATTCCATACATCCGGGATCGGATTAGACTATTGATGATACGAATATCTGAAAGGATTTTATTAATGGCCGAGTTTGGAGAAGGATATGGTTACGTATGTCGGTGAATATTTAAGTTATGCAAGAGATAAGGCTGCACACCGAAAACCCTAGGGAACGCCACAACGACAGAAAATTCGCCAATGATAGTGGGAATAAATTACAATGGATTTCGGGACGCAAATTCCCAAGATATATCAAAGGCATGAGGTAAATTGGGTAATCGCGGATCGATTAACAAATCCTCGCATTTCATTCCAATCCATGACGATTACCACAATGAATTCTCGCCCAAATTCTTGATGGTGAAATGGTATCTCGTCGTGGAGTACCATTTTCAATTATCTCAGATCGAAATAGTTATCCTACTTCCATTATTGGAAGGCGGGGAAGGAAGCATCGAGAGCTTGAAGCTTTCTATGGGTGAAGTAATTATCACCAATTTGTTAAATTGAAAATGGGCGTCAATCAAGCCATAAGATTTGAATTGATTCGAGAAACAACCAATCGGATTTATAATATTTAAGATAAGTTGAAAGCAACGCGAGATTGGCAAAGGATTTATGCCAACATTCAAAGGAAACCATTGTCACTGGAAAGAGGTGAAAAGGCATTTTTAAGGCATCACCTTAGAGAGGTGATATGAGGTTTGGCTAAACCGAAAATAGCTCCTTAATATATTGGACCTCATGAGACTATCTCCATGATTGGTCATTTAGTTTATTGATTAAAGTACTCCAGGGGCTAAGTACTATACATGATGTTTTGCCATGTATAAGGATTGAAAAGTACCTAAGCGACGAGGCAACGAAAGTACCAGTAATGGGGGTACTCATAGAAGACATGCCTGATGTCATAAATAATTCCGTAGAGATAGTAGACGGGAAAACTAAACAGTTTGGACACACCAAGCTTTATTGATTTAGATTAAGTGGAATTCACAGCGAGGACCAGATTATACCTGGTAACGCGAGGGTGAATTCTGAAGGAAAAACCCCCACCTTTCTCTCGGAAGAGGATAGTGGGCGTGTAAAATTTCGAGGACGAAATTTCTTAACGGGGGAAGAATGTAACGATTCCGACGAAACCAGGGATACCCTAACCGGTAGACAGTAGTTACGTTATATTTAATGTCGGGTACATGAATTACCGTAATAATTATACGAGAATACATGGTTCACTGTATTGATTGTACGTGAATATATAATTCATCGTATTGAACATGCGATTAATCGATCGATAGTTATTGAAACCCGAACGAATCGAGGGTTCAATTATAGACGATATCTATGATATTTAGTGATTTTACGAAGCATTAATGCTTCGGGATAAGTAAAGTACGGCACAGAAAAAGAATTTCGATTTAATGGTACGTCGGTGCGTTAAACGAAACCTTTAATACCAAACCGAGCAAGAGACGATCGATAAAGCCGAAAAAGATGCGCAATTATTAATAATATGATGTTTTAAGTTAATAAACGTCATAGTTTAAGTTTTTAAAGTTTTTAAAGTGATTTTATATAAATTTCATTTTTAAGCCGAAAACGACCGTTTTAGCCTCGTTTTAAGCCGAATTAAACATTTACCTGAAAAACGAACTGAACCAGATTATCCAAAACATTATCCGGATTTCGAGAATCCAAACATGTGGCTAGAAATGGAGAGGTGGGTCCCACCCCACCCCCCCTTGAAGACCGATCGGACTAAAGGGGTTAAACCCCATTTTCATTTCTTTTTTTTTACAACAAACATATCCATGATCTTCAATCCTCTCCACATCAAGATCCTAAAAACCGAGATTTTAGCAAGAAAACCGAGGTAAAGAGTCGAGTTATTTACGTTTCCATCTTCGTTTCTTGAGTTTATTTGCAAGAAAATGAGGTTTCAAAGATGAAAACCGATTCTTTCATGATCAAGTGATGTATACGGGATATACAAGGGATCTTGGTCCAAGAAAGGAGTTAAACGAACCAAAAACGAATTTTTACGGTTTAAACTTTAGTTTTGAAACAATAACCGAAACTATAGTGTAAGAGGCTTGATCGTGAGTGTAACTTGCTTGGTATTGTGGTATGTTGGTTGTAGGTTCTGTATTTAGTGGTAGATAAGGCAGAAAGACGAGTTTGTAGCTTGTAGTGGCGGAAAACAAAAGGTATATTCGGTTTATGTTCGGTTATGGATTTTTGGACAGATTGTGGATGGTTTAGAGTTAGGTCATGAAATTTTACAGAGGTGTTAGATATATGAAAATATGAGTTCTGAGAAAATTTGGTAATTTTTGGACAAAGGATGAATATTTGGTGAATTTAATGCTCGGTTTTGGCTAAAAATGGTGAAAAATAGTTAAATATCATGAAAATGGCAGATAAGCTTTTTATAACATGTATAAGTCACACACAAAATTTTAGGTCAGTTGGAGAAGTCTAAGTAGGCTTTTCGGTTAAACGAGTTCTAGGGTTTTCTATCACGGTTTTAGTGAAAATGGCATGTAAAAATAGATTTTGGTTCTGGAAAAATTACAGGGGACTATGGAGATGACAGGGGTCATCCAGGAAAATTTGGGATTTTTTTTAAGATCGTTTGGTATTTACGACATATTTAGTGTTTAAATGGTGTTTAAAAATAGATAAATAAATTTTAAATATAAAAATTAATTCTGAAAATATTTTTATAAAATTCCCCAATGTAAAAAAGTGATTGTGCAAAATTTCAAGATCCAAGACTAAACGGATAATTATTTATGCTAAAAAGAAAATAAAAACAAACTTTTAAAGCGTAAAACGCGGTAAACCGGTAAAGTTCGCCTAAACGAGCTGACTGGTGTATAAAAACCCTAAAAATGAACTATTTTCATATAATTGAGTTATACAAGTAAAAATGAATCATCCGAAAATAATCCGGATGATTTGAGTAATTTTACCCGATTTAACAGTTTCCGGTGCACTAAAGACGGAAACGGGTCCCGCGGCCAATCGGGGCGTCTAAACCGAGTTCTAATTTCACAACTTTAATTAAATTATCAGTCAACAACTATTTTCGGATCGTGTGTGACCAAACTCATTTTGAAACGTAAAATCGGATATCCGTGCTAGGCACGCAAAACGGGGAAAACAAACTAGTAGTAATTTTTACTATTGAACTCTAAACGATATCACAATCTGAGTCCAGAGAAGTGTTTCTGGGTTAACATTGCCCCCGGAATGGGTACAGTACTGGGTTAACAGTGTCCCCAGATGTACTGGTTAACACGGTTAAAGATTATATAAACTATAATTGTATAATAACGATCGTAGGGATCATATTACAGATTGGACGTGTTAACTGATAATGATTGTTGTTACCCGCTTGCATGTGCTAAGGTGAGTTTCACGAGCCCCTTTTTCTGAATTGTTTTTAAATATTTTCTCGGGGCGGAAGCATGTTACTACTGAAATGTTTAAATACATACTGAACGCATGGATTTGCGTGTATTTATATATATTTTATTGTACGGTAATCGTACGGAAATGTACTAAGATGGTAATTGTCTGAGTTGCTAACATTCTAAGGCCCTGGACACGAGTGATTAACTGAAAGCCGGTAGAGTGTGGATAGTACTATTGGTCTGACAAACCCAACTGGTCCGGCATGGATTTGCTGATGTTTCCCAGCCTGTTGCACATGTCTATTTTGTTGTTCTATATATTTTGCTATGTAATGTTAGGCATAGCGGTTTGGGGCAGGTCCGTGGGCGGAGTATGCCACGGGGTTGTGTGTGGATAGTCAGAGGTTTCACTTGTGGGCTCAGCATAATTACATCGATAATATTATACTATGATATGGATTTATTATGGTTTACTCAAATTGTGAAACTCACCAACTATTCGTAGTTGACCCGTTTTCTCACATGCTTTTCAGGTACAATTAAGATGAAGTGATTGCTTACGTGCTAAGTGCTTGATGTGTGTAAGATTTGCGTGTGGGATGTTAGGATACATTATATCAAATTGAATTATGTATCATATTGTATGATGTGTGTATCACCTAGACGGTAATGAAATATGAGATAATGTAATTTGAAGTATATGAATGTATTCAGTTTTCTTTATAAACAATGTGGTTGATATCAGAGGTGTCTGTTGCATCCCGTTTACGTTTCCGCTGCGGTTACGGGGTGTTACATAGTTCTTGATAAATAACATGTGATTGATCCTAACGCTAAATGGATTGTGAATTAATTTAGTGATGTGGGTGAGAGGAGATTTGGACACAGTAACAGCTTGTAAAAGAATATAATCACACTTGTTATTTAAGTTAATAGGAACACTAGTATATATAGAAGACGAACTCCATTTGTAATACATCTCATAACGAATGGGGACCATTCGTCTTCATTCCTTAATACTAACTTAATGTATAACGAATGACTCATTCGTTATACATCCTTAACGAGTGGTACTAATACATTAACGATTGGGCTCATTCTTTAAATATCCTTAACGAATGGCCAATAAGCATAACGAATGGACATGTAAAATTACCAAAATGCCCTTACATTAATAATAGTCAAATACATAGATAAACAAAGACCGAGACGAAAAAACCATGTACTAACAGATACTCAAAATATTCATCACAACTTTACCCAGAGAGACTGGAAAGTGATGCGGGGTTACCTACTATAACATGTTGTAATTTATACCGGGCAATTCATTTCAGTCTAATCTAACTCATCCCATTTAATCTATTTGTAAAAATAAAATGCAATTCATGAAACATGTTTATCCCCCAAAAACATTTATAAACATTAAAAACATTCAAAAAGTGGGGATTGTGATAAATTGACATTTATCTCAACATAAATAACACATACAAGGTAATACACAACAAGTTGATGTCAAGATATTAATAACAGTCACCCAATCATAACTTGATTCCTATGTTTAATACAAAGTATATTAATACGTAAACATAGATACGAATAGGATCGTACCCTAAATTAACTCATTTATCCTCACGCATCTTATTTATCATAATTATGATAATTAAATTACGAACTTCTATTGATTTAGAAAATTGTAATTGAATCGAATGTTTCAAAATATCCTATAATCATTTGAATAACTTGGTTTCAAATATTCCCCGTAAAACTAATATATGTATTCGAAACTTAACTTTTGCTTTATAACAGATTTAATATTCTTTTGTCAATCAATTTTCCTAATAAAAATATTTTAGTCCAAACGTCGTATATATATTTTTTATAAACTAAATACACACGAAATCGTCTAAGTCTTGGTTGTATCGTATTTAGCAGGCATGGTCATGAATTTATATTAGTTTTTCACTTTTTATACAATTGTTTTTAACGCTCGTTCGTAACCTAACTACAACTAAAATAATCATAAACATATTTTAATAGTCCAAATTAAACTTAATAACTCTATTTATACCGTCACAATCTAACTTTATCAAAACTTAAGGTATAAAAGTTATACCCTCTCGCGTGCGGATCACGTCTAGAATTTTGTTCAAAATACGCATGCAATGCGATCCGGATATACGACACATTTTTTTTTGCGTCACAAACATTTCTACAATTTTGTTTCGCCTGTACGGCACCTCAAGACCTACATTCAACTCGTTTTAAGAAACTATTTTCTTTCTAGAATCGGACCAGTAACTTGCGAATCGTATAACTCACCATCCAGGCATTGATACCTTTGAAGTAATCAAATATATATGTTAGGAAGTTTCACCAATGATTTCCAATAGATCCGACCTCCAGATCTCTAGGAATCTGTGTTTCTTTAGACCTTCGTTTTACAAATCTGACCAACAAATCAGTCACGAAAACGATTCTAAACACCCTACCAAGACAGCTCAACTCCTCATCTCCACCGTTCATAATCATTATCTATGGGTTATGAACCCTATGTATAAAATCAAGATGATCAGAGCGTTAGATCTTTCGTACCAACACGATCTTGAAAGCACACAAATATAGAAAAAAAAACTGTCCAGAATTTAAAACGTGATTTTAACAAACTTAAGTTCAAAGTTAGGACGATCAAAGCTTACCATTGCGTTCTAGACGTTGAGAAATGGTTCTGGGGTAGAATATGGGCTTCGGCCGCCACCAGGCCACTTCTGGCCGCCACCTCCATCGTCGAAATTCCCTCCATCTCTCCTCTCTCTCACATCTCTCTCTCTCTCTCCAATTCTTAGTTATTAATAAATGTGTGAGTGGTCCGATTCTCGGGGTCTCAAAACTGATCACCCAACGTATCTATATATAGCATGTTCAAGGAGACTCAGCAGGACACGTCCAGAATCACCGATCTGACACTTGGCACGAGACTCACCAAAATGTTACTTGTTTGGCGACTCACCCACAAGAATGACACTTGTCATGCATAGAGGTAGGTGAGGTTTTCCCCCGCAGTCTCCGTTTGCGTGTTGGTTTCTAGCTCCAACGAATCCACAACTTCAAGTGACGCTATATATTCCATATATTATATGTCAAGTTACTTGTATCGGCTCTGACCCAACTTGTCTCATTAATATATATTTATTAAGATAAATTATTGTTAGTCGTTTAAGTGGTGTCGGTTCTGCATTAATTCTAAATACTTGAGAATATAGAGATTTAATTTTTTTTCCCTAAAAATAGTTCATCTAAGATTGTTATCTCGAT
The DNA here is from genome assembly GCF_021521415.1 of Bidens hawaiensis. Classification (NCBI taxonomy): domain Eukaryota; kingdom Viridiplantae; phylum Streptophyta; class Magnoliopsida; order Asterales; family Asteraceae; genus Bidens; species Bidens hawaiensis. The sequence goes on along the minus strand of NW_027491982.1, from coordinate 157,850 downwards.
TTCATTTATTTTTGTCCAAATATTAAATCTCACTTATGGCGATCGTATTTATTTTTACGAACTCGTCAGTACGTGTACTCTTAAAGACCGTGTTCAAAATACTAATTTGCAATTTCCCGTTTTGTTATAACTTAGAATCGAGTCACTATATTAGAAGTGTTCTGATTTTTCAATCCTCTACAATATTTAGTTGGATTCATCCATGAATATTTTATCGAATATCGAGTTGAATATTTCCATGATTAACTGAAAAAGTTCGTTTCTTCATAACTTATCACTAAAATTCCTTTATTTAGTTTGACTTCACACATGTTACAAATAAAAATATATTATTCACTTACGGTTCTTAAATTTCACATAATCTAGTTTAAACACGTATTAAACTCGATTATGGAATATAATAAATCGTTTTATTTTGCGGGCTGTCACATATTCTAAAGGCAGCAAAAACCATTAAATTAGGGAAAAATGCACAAACAATCATTTCCGAAAAAAGAACTTTGACTCGCTTACCCTTTCCAAGAAAACAAAGGACTCAATTCGACTTTTAGTTCACGAAGGTTCGATTAAGAGGTATGCTCATTGAATCAAAAGTTAAACTATAACATTGAGATATCAAATTGATAAGCACAATACGAAAGTCAATACTACGTATATGGATGTTTTGGTGACTGATTTGCATTAACTCGTATTGCATCTAGTCATTCCAACCAGTCTTGAATTGCATTTATGATGTGAGTAACAACCTGAACCATAGAAAGGAGATACATAAATCATTGATGCGTATTGAGAGAGCCTGATTAAGCTTAACACTAATCAATTCATATTGATATACAAATAAGGATCTAGTTCTTGATATGTGTAAAGTGATAGATTGAACGAAGTGTGTGTGTGTAGTGATTTGGGTAGCGTAACGACCCACAAAGGATAATTATAAAACACTTATTAAATTATGAGGCATGAACAACCTATACATAGAAGATGAAGTCCATTCATTACACAACTCGTAACGAATAGATTCATTCGTCTTCTTTCCCTATATAACATAAATAGTACAGCGAATGACTCATTCGCTACACCTCATTCGTCAACATTTCATGAAGATTGGTAACATCTAAATAACGATTGAGTCCATTCATTAAACATTCTTAATGAATGAACATTAACTATACTGAATAGGTTCATTCGTTAAACATCCTTAATGAACGAACACTTAACTTAACGACTGGGACTCGTGTAATTACCAAAATGCCCTTTCCATTAATATAAATAAATTACATTATATACAAAGACCGAGACGACCAAAACAATGTACTAATAAAATCCCACTCGTCTCGTGCTCTGTGTCTTTAACTTAGCTGAACCGCTTCATCTTCCAATCCGCACAGCTATGAACTCCGAACGCGTGACAAACACGAACAACACGCTGAAATTCCATAGCATGATCATAATCTTTGACGTCAGCAAACATAATCTTGTTATTAACATTAAATCATTATCCGTCTATGATAGATTAAAGAGTCACATTGGATCGATGACTCTTAAGAACTCGGTCTTCAAACCTGTTCGGAGAACGATAACCGCATCGCCAGTACGGTTGTCATAATACCACCTGCTGAATGTCTTATAAAGACTTTGCGAAAACGTCTTTACAGGCACTCGCTTCATCGTGCGTGGATGCTTGACCTTCAGTACGAGCTTTCTCCAAGCTGTCTTTTGGTCGATCTCATCTATATATTTCTTTGTTGGAACTCGGGTCTTGAAAAACTTAAAACCACGATTGACCTTAAATAGCAGATGTTGATGAAACCATCCCGCCAGTTGATAACCACCATGATTCACAATCGGCCGATTAGCAAGAGTCCGCACATCCCACCTTGGCAACGTGAGAACATCAGTGATGTATTGATAGTATTGAACTCCGTTCTCCCATTTAACTATACACACCTTGAGATCTGAATCATAAAACAACGATACAAAGTCACATTTGACGGTCTTCGATGCTTTGAAGGTTGTCTTTTGGTGAGCCGTTGCACATGCTTTAACTTCCATTTCATGTTCTTTGTCAATGTACCTGCATACATAAATAATTTTAGAAAGACAGGATTTGTTACGTACCTCGAACAAGCCCTAGAAAGTAGGATCCTTTGAACCCGATCCATTTCAGATATTTTTCTTTTTTCTTCATCGTCTTCTCCGGTTGTTCTTCAGCAGCTTGAACGTGTTCGTAAGTGAAGAATGGAACACCCTGATAAACATTTGAACGTGCATATAGATACGGATAATCCTCTTCTGTCACATTTTCAACCTCGATATCTTCATAAAAAAAGATGTGTCACAAGATGGAATACTCGAGTCAAATCGAATTTCATCGTCATCAATGACCTCGACATCCTCCTCAACTTCCAACGTATCTAACTTTTCTTCGTTCAAACCCAATAACAATAAGATTTGATCTTGAGACAAGGCAAAGTCCACAAACTCTCTTTCCTCGATCTTATCCTCATTCGCCGAACTCATTACAATCCCTTTCTCATAATCCATACATAAGATTGTGTTGACCTTCACCGACTCGATGGGCTTCACATTGGTAGTATCCTGGTACACTAACAACTATAGGTTATTTCCCTTGGTCTCATCACCACTAGTAGCAAATGACGTACCCGCAAATTGTTCTGCTCACTTCCACCTAAACCCGCATCTGGATCTTTGTCATTATCTTCATTCTTCAACTTTTTCAACGCATAATTCGTACATGTCAGTTGAAGAATAACTTCCTCTTGAGCCTTTATCTTCTCCCCCTGAGTAGTAACAAGCTAACGGATTTCTCGATTCTCCTTCTAGCAGTATGCAATGTGACTAACCAATCTCCATTGATCTATTATCTTCTGGTGTTGCAAGTTACGATCCACAACCATTTGACTTTCTAGTAAGTGGATCAAACTCAACAACTTGTGCATCTGTTGTGGAACAGCCAATGTATGAAACGAGGGATGCACGGGCTGCACGGGACCTTGAGGAAGTCTAAACCTCATAAATTATTGAGTCATCGGCTGCGTTTGCATCGTTGTCGGAGCAGGAGATGTGACCATCATCGCAATAGAAGAGATCGGCATAGGAGACACTATCAATTGTGGAATCGACGCGAATCTCGGATCACTTGATGTCGTCGTTATAAGAGTGATAGCTGGGGTACTAACAGTAGGCGATGCCACCGGTGCTTTTTGAGGAATCAACGACATTGGTTCTTAAGGACCAACCTCCACATCATTTCCCCTTGTAACTCATCTTTTTGGTGGGTGAACTTTCATTGGAGTCTTACCCTTTTGCTTACATTGAGCAGCGTTAGAAGCAGCTGCCTCATCCAAAATATGTATCCCAGCGCCCCCATTTCCACCATTGCCACCTGCACCACCATCACTATCATCATTCCCATCATTCCCGTCATTGTTCCCACCTGGTCCATCTTCACGTTCAGAATCGGAGTCGTTGTTGATCCAAAGATCATTCTATGGACATACATAATTTGGATTCACCAGATGACCAATCAATCGCTTAAACCTTGGTCTCTCTTCAGCAGTTTGCTTTCGATACGTCTTCATGCGCTTCATCGTATCTACTATCATATGCTCCAAAACAAATACATCATTCAACAAATTCTAATCAATCATAAGATCAGGAATCAGATCTTGAATGATAAGCTGTAGAAAGCGAGGATACATCATAAACTTGTTCTTTCGATGTTTGTCCAAACAGTTTTTCTTTAAATGATAAAATATTAGCTCCGAGAAATTGAACGGCTTGTTCAATATCAATGCAACGAATGCAGATTGCAACATGATCCTGCATTCGTTGAATCCACCTTTACGTCCCCTAAGACAATATATAATAACATATAGGAGATACTTGTATTGTTCGCACAAGTATGACTTGTTGTATTGGGAACGGTCTAGATCACCTTTATAGAACAATCTCTCGAATAGGCCTCGTGTAAGCGTCTTGTAAAATTCACAAGGATGATCAATCGTGTCATGAAAACGAAGAACTGGACGAATCACACTAGCATCAATCTTTATCATCTTATTCTGCACAATAGCAATGGTAGTCTTCTCAGCATCGTTGTAATGAGCACTATCCCAGAATGGACGTATCAAGCTGAAATGTACAGGGACATCAGCGGAAATGGCATAGTGAATGAGTGAGAGACGTAGAAAGGCAATTACGTTCCCGAACATGTAACGGCCTACAAATTCATCTTGCAAGAAAGCCCAGATGTTGTGTTTCTTGTCATAATCAAGTCTAGCGACGGGCAGTGCAGCTTGTTGTTGTGCTTGTGGTGATTCTTGAATGACAGGGTTTTCTTGAACGTTAGGGTTCTCTTGTGCCAGAGAACCTAACGTTAGTAAATCAGAACATTACATAACTTATACAAAATTTCACTAAACACTGAGTGTAAATTGTATTCGGTTTGATATTCCTATTCTTATTCGTTATCCCTTTTGTTATGACGAACGGGTTCATTCGTTATAACGAATGAGATGATTCGTTATCAATTAAATACCAAATAGCGTAATAACGAATTATTAACTAACGAATAAGTCTATTCCGTTGCATAAAAATGACGAATGAGTTGTCATTCGTTATAAAATTAAAAGAATGTATCTTATCTGTTATTGAACTATGAATGAATGGTTTCATTCGTTCACTGTAGACACGAATGAACCTTCATTCGTTATTCATAACGAATGAATCTGGATAAACATTAACATTTGACTCTCAATCGTCAAAGTCAAAATTTATCCAATCAGTCCAACATGCATACTGAAATCACAATTTAACGTGAAACACAATGAATGATGTAAATTTACGATACAATAAATTCATCGGTAATTAACCCAGATCAAACAATCATGTTAAGCTGGCTCCTTTGATTACTCATTAAGGTTATATAAACGCCTAATTAACCCATCAAATACTAATCACTTTTGACGAAATTGATTTCGTTAGGATAGTCTTTACCTTGTTAAAGTTAATCAGTCAATGAATAAAGGTATAAAAAAGATAGAAATTTCTGGGGAAAATTTGCAAGAGTTTCTTTAAGACAATGCAATAAAGAAGGTAGACGAATGGTTCATTCGTCTCATCATTGTATTATATAAATTATTAGATCTGCACGCATTCCTAAGCAAACGAATGTGCTCATTCGTTAATTTTGAATTAACCAATGGCCACTCAGTCGTTAAGTCAATCTTTAACACCTGTAAAAGAATCAACTTAAATTAATAACCATCAGGAATAGCTCATTATTCATTCCGCAATAGTTATCATAAAGGATGGCGAATGAGGTCATTCGTTATAAGGCCAGCGGAAGCGAATGAGGTGTAACGAATGGAGACATTCGTTATCATCTCACATTGTGAATGACCTACATTCGTTATCAATTATGATAGTGAATGAGTTCTATTCGTTACATCAAAGTAACGAATGGGGAATTACATGAAAATGAAAATTTTCATTTTCGATATTCCAAGTAATAAATATGCATCAAAACCCGTGTTTTGATTATCTCTACCTTAAAAAATTTTACCACTCGGGGTAAAACCAATACCTTAACGTGTTTTACGTGAAGAATTTACTATATTTTACATCTACACACTATATATATGCGTCACTACACACCTCTCTTACATACATACACTCTTTTTTGTATCAAAGAAATTACGATAATGAACATATAAATATTATATATATATATATGGCTTTATATATTTAAGGCTCTCGGTCATAGTACTTCCAAAGTAGGATCTCCCCAACATCTCTCAGTCTATTGGCGGTATCCACCAATTCTTCCCCATAGTGACGAAGCTCTGTCATCATCTCCGGTGTCATGGTGGGGTAGTTTGTGGTTTCAGCCATGAATGGTGCATAAGGATTTGACATTATTGTTTGATATTGCCAATCATTCGTCCACCATTCTTCCATTTGAGCTTGGCTGATAATATCATCAGGGAGTAGTGTCACACCCCGATCGTGATGGCGGAAAAATCGAGGTGCGGCGACTAAGTCGTGATTGTTGAGCACAATAGTATAAAAGTCTAAATGCATAAACATAACCAAAATGTCAAATATTACATCAACCAGGTAACATGAAACAAATTGTTTTAATACAAAATATCAAGTTTCCAACAACTCCTAGTCTAGCCTTCATCTTTCTAAGGCCTCTAAACTTGCTAGGGATTTCTTGCTGCATTATTTCCTGAAAACATGTAACAAACTGTCAACTACATAAAGTAGATGAGTGAATTCATAGGTTTAAAGAAAAGAGTTTTATACACAAACATACTAGTATAGGTTGTAGGGGTTTATATATAGGGTGTACCTGCGGCTAACCCACCACTCCTACAACTTATACTACTATGTTTGGGTATAATTCCCAGTTTTTAAAATGGTTTGTAAGAAAAGATCTCTTGGTTTTCCCACAGAGGTTTTTGTAGTAAGTCAAACATGAAATGTTCTCCTGGGCTCTCAACGGGCTTATCAATCTCCCATTAGAGTCGTATGTGATAAGATTACTCAAAGATTTGCGGTCTCCCAACGGTACATGTAGCACATAACAGTTAAGCATAAACAAGGACATATAGATTTGAGCATGCTAAGTTTACTAGATAAACCAACACCAAAATCCCATTGTTTACTCGTGTCCAAGATGATGGTGAACAAATGATGATGATGAATGATGATGAAACCCAATGATCACACAAGACTTGATTGAACTCACGCAAGACTTAAACCAAGTCTACCTCGTTCTTGCCATCCAGGACTCAGCTAGGTTCTACCGAGAGTAGGATAGACACCCCAAAGAATCCTGGGTTCCCTTGGTCCCTACCGAGAATAGTATAGGTCCTCAAGAGTTATGGATTTCACCGAGACTAGTATGAAATCCCATGAGTTACGAGTGCCACCGAGAATAGAATGCCACTCATGGTCGTGAGTTCTACCGAGAGTAGAATAGACTCTCGCGTCCAATTCAACTCATGATGTTTTGATCTCTAGATTTCCATGCTGACACAATGACTATGATGATATGAATTTGATTCCCGTTCCCATGATGTCAATGTTCACAGAATTTCCCATACTCATTGATTTCCAATGTTCTTAGATCTCCATGAGTTAATGGGTTTTCCCCATGTTCATAGATTTCCAAAGTTTATAGATTACCAAGAAGCTCGTGGATTTCCGCACGTGTGTAGAAATCCAAATGTTTATAGTTTAAAGAATGTTTGCATAAATGATTTTATCCAAACGTGTAAAGTTACCATGTTTAATCCAAATGTTTATAGTTTAAAGAATGTTTGCATAAATGATTTTATCCAAACGTGTAAAGTTACCATGTTTAATCCAAATGTTTATAGTTTAAAGAATGTTTGCATAAATGATTTTATCCAAACGTGTAAAGTTACCATGTTTCCACCCCATAGTTTTGAAAAGCTTAAATAGGGGCTATGAACTCACCTTGATCTTGGGTTAGGATGGTGCTACAATAGATCTCCTTAGCCTAGAGTTGGACATATATATAAGGTTAACAACGTGCTATAAGTCTAAGAAAACGAGCTTACGTGACCTCGAGCAAAAACTGGGTTTTAAAGACGAAAACAGCTTGGTTCTGGCTTGATTCGATCGAATAGGAACACGTTCGATCGAATAGGAACTTGTTCGATCGAATAGACACACATTCGATCGAATAGACACACATTCGATCGAATCTGAGGCACACTCGATCGAACTAGAAACACATTTGGTCGAACCAGTTGGGAAAACTCGTTCGGTCGAACATGGAACTTGTTCGATCGAATAGACACTCGTTCGATCGAATACGAAACTCATTCGGTCGAATGAGTTGGAGACCATTCGGTTGCTTTCCTATTCGGTCGACCGGACTGGTTCGATCGACTGGTTCGATCGAATGGGCTGATTCGATCGACTGATTCGATCGAATGAGTCTGATTCGACTCCTTCAAGCTGGGCGACGGAGAAACCTACGGGTTTTTCAGATTTTTCCAGATTTTTGACCCAAAATCGAAGTTTTTGACATGGAAATGCTCGGGATTGAAGGGACTATCGATTCCCAGTGATTTTAAACACAAAAGCCTGCATTTTGACACCAAAACAAGACGGTTTTTGACCCGAAAACTCAAGAAACGAAAATGGGTGTTTTTGCTCGATTTGAGGCCGGAAATGGTTATGAAAATGGATGATTTTCAAGAAGATCTTACCAAGAACAACAACAAACAGATTTGTGGACTCGGATTTGAAGTTTGAAGACTTTCTCTCTCTAGTTTCTCTCTCTAGAATGAGAGTGTTTGGGTGGGAAGTGTTGGTGGAAATGAAAGAGATGGTGTAAGAATACTTGATTTTCCGCTTAAATACTCGGGTGACTCGGGTTCGGGTTTAGGCTACCGACGGGTCAAGACTAGTCGAGTTCATAAGTTTTTAAACAAACTAAAACTTTTTCAGCAAAACTTTTATAAAACCATTTTCCGAATAATTATTTGAAATCTTTTTAAATAAGAATATTTAAATTTTTCGAAAGCATAAAAATTAATATTTTTCAGGCGTAAATGTCGTTTTATAAAATAAACATTTTAAATGATAAAAGCAGATTTTTCCAATGATATGGGTTCCGAACTTATCGTCCAGAATCCCAAAGTCTATAGTTTCCGATGATTTCACGATCCTAGTTTACCAATCGAATTTCAGGGCGTTACATCCTCCCCAATTTAGAGGAATTTCGTCCCGAAATTTAGAATTTAGTATAGTTGATGCAATGATGTTTTAGATTAAATGATCCCATGATGACCACTATGCGCCACTACCCCTAATATTCGTCTTGGATACCACCCAAATCAAGTTGAAGGGGTTTATATATAGGGTGTACCAGCGGCTAACCCACCACTCCCTCAACTCCACTTGGGTGTTTCTTTCGACTCCTATTAGTTCAATGACACACAGGACGACACACTATTTTCCACTACAAGGCATCACCTTCAAGCTTTACATCAGACATATTCATTTCGGATTGAAGGGGTTTATATATAGGGTGTACCAGCGGCTAACCCACCACTCCTTCAATCTCCAATGAATAATTCCCTCAATAACTCTTGAATTTAACGCCTCACAGCTGCCACGCTAACTATGAGTCCCTAATTCCAAGTCTCGCTTCAGACATAATCAACTTGTGCCGAAGGGGTTTATATATAGGGTGTACCAGCGGCTAACCCACCACTCCTTCAACATTCATTGATTAATTCCCTACACGAAGCTTGAGTTCACGACTCATAGTTACACAATAGCATATTGTTTATACACGTATACACCTGTGAACTTGATGTTATTATATTCCGGACTATAATTACGAGTTCACCTTGTATCAATGTATAAACTCCATTGTGTGCGGCTAGAAAAATCGACACGACACCACACACACACACACAACCATGCTTCATGAATGTTAGAATGATGACAAATTTTGGCTCAATGATACATAGTTTACCCCAATGTTTACATGATTAAGTATGCACAACTTGTGTTTTCCAGCACGAGTCATGGGTAGCCAAACTTGGTGTTATGCAAATAAGAGAATATTTATAAGCAAATAGGAACAACATGATACTTCATTGATTGATATTGGTCCCTGATTACATGATTACGATTACATAGACTCCAAGATTTCTAGAATTACAAAGATGATGACTATGCGAACAGATGAGGGTATTCCTCCTTCATCTTATCCTCTCGTTCCCATGTGAACTCGGGTCCACGATGGTTGTTCCAACGTACCTTGACTATAGGTATCCGGCTTCGCTTAGTCTTTTTGACTTCTCGATCTAGGATCTCGACAGGTTCCTCAACAAAGTATAGTTTGTCGTCGATGTGAACCGTGTCGATCGGGATTTGAGCGGTCTCGTCAACGAGGCACTTTTTGAGTTGCGACACATGAAAAACGTTGTGAACACGGCTGAGTTCTGGAGGCAATTCCAAGCGATAGGCTACAGGTCCGACCTTTTCGACGATCTTGAAAGGTCCTACGTACCTTGGAGCAAACTTTCCCTTTTTCCCGAAGCGAACAATGCCCTTCCAGGGGGAAACTTTGAGCATTACGTGATCGCCTATTTGGAACTCCAGAGGTTTGCGGCGTTTGTCAGCGTAATACTTGTGTCGACAGCGGGCGTCCTTAAGTCTTTGCTGAATGATGGCGATACTGTCAGTGGTTTCCTGTATCAGTTCCGGGCCGAGGATTTGAGAATCTCCGGTCTCGGACCAACACAGTGGAGAACGACATTTCCTGCCATAGAGTGCTTCGAATGGCGCGCATTTGATGGTAGCATGATAGCTGTTATTGTATGAGAACTCTGCAAGAGGAAGGTGAGTCTCCCAGCTACTACCGAATTCAAGGATACAGGCTCTGAGCATATCCTCCAGGGTTTGTATGGTCCTTTCGCTCTGTTCGTCCGTTTCAGGATGATAGGCAGAGCTAAGTTTCACACTTGTCCCAAAGGCTTTCTGAAATGACTTCCAGAACCTTGACGCAAAAGAGGGGTCACGGTCAGACGTGATGTCCTTAGGCACACCGTGACGGGTTACGATCTCACGAATGTAAATCCGCGCCAGCTTCTCCGTAGTATAGTCCTCGCGGACAGGGAGAAAGTGGGCAGACTTGGTCAAGTAATCCACGATAACCCAAATCGTGTCATAACCGCTGGGTGTCCGCGGGAGTTTGGTAATGAAGTCCATAGCGACTTCGTCCCACTTCCACTGCGGTATGATCGGTTTTTGTAACAGGCCAGATGGTCTCTGATGTTCAGTCTTGATCCGCGAGCATGTTAGACACTTACCGACGTATAAAGCTATGTCTTTCTTCATACCCGGCCACCAGAAATGAGACTTGAGATTCTGATACATTTTATCACTGCCCGGGTGAATAGAGTATCTGGATTTGTGCGCTTCGTTCAGGATAAGTTCTCGAAGTGGTTCAGAGTTTGGAATCCACATGCGATTTAAGTAGTAAAGTATACCATCAGACTTGGTTTCAAACTTCCGTTCGGCACCGCAAGATAGCATATTTTTGAGATCACCACCAGCAATCGCTTGCTTTTGAGCTTCAAGAACCAAGGAGGGAAGATTGGACTGAATACGGATCGCATGCAACTGGGTCCTTTCCTTGCGACTTAACGCGTCAGCCACTACGTTAGCCTTTCCAGGGTGGTAGCGGATTTCGCAGTCATAGTCACTTAGGAGTTCAACCCATCGACGTTGTCGCATATTTAGCTCCCTTTGGTTGAGGATGTGTTGTAGGCTCTTGTGGTCGGTGAAGATGACACATTTCGTACCGTATAGGTAGTGTCTCCATATTTTTAAGGCAAAGACCACAGCACCCAATTCCAAGTCGTGAGTGACATAATTCCTCTCATGACTCTTGAGTTGACGCGAGGCGTAAGCGACGACCTTACCGCGTTGCATTAAGACGCAGCCTAGACCTTGGCTCGAGGCGTCGCAATAAACAACAAAATCATCGTTACCCTCAGGAAGCGACAGGATTGGTGCATGGCAGAGTTTATGTTTCAATGTTTGGAAAGCCTCTTCTTGCTCTTGGTTCCAAATGAATGGTTCCCCTTTTTGAGTTAACATTGTGAGGGGCAACGCGATCTTTGAAAAGTTCGAGATGAATCGACGGTAGTACCCAGCCAAACCAAGAAATGAACGAATTTCGGTTGGCGTTGTAGGCGCTCCCCATTTTTTTATGGCTTCAATCTTGGCAGGGTCGACATGAATGCCTTCCTTGTTAATGATGTGACCTAAGAATTGAACTTCCCTTAGCCAGAATTCGCATTTGGAGAATTTGGCGTAGAGTTGCTCTTTCCTCAGCAGATCCAAGGTAAGCCTGAGATGAAGCTCATGGTCGGCTTTAGAGCGGGAATAAACGAGAATATCGTCAATGAAGACGATAACAAACTGGTCCAGGTATGGACGACAAATGCGATTCATGAGATCCATGAACACTGCAGGGGCATTCGTCAAACCAAAAGGCATGACTAGGAACTCGTAGTGTCCATATCGAGTTCTGAAAGCGGTTTTCGCGATGTCGTCCTCCATGACACGCACTTGGTGATAACCTGAGCGTAGGTCGATCTTGGAAAAGTAGGTGGCTCCTTGCAGCTGGTCGAAAAGATCGTCAATCCTCGGTAATGGATACCGATTCTTGACTGTGAGTTTGTTAAGCTCACGATAGTCTATGCACATCCGGAAAGATCCGTCCTTCTTCTTGACGAAGAGGACTGGAGCTCCCCATGGAGACGAACTAGGGCGAATAAAACCCTTGTCCAGTAGTTCCTGCAGCTGGCTCGATAATTCCTGCATTTCAGACGGAGCCAAACGATACGGAGATTTTGCCACGGGGGTTGCACCGGGAACTAACTCGATGTGGAATTTGACTTGCCGGCTAGGAGGAAGTCCGGGTAAGTCTTTAGGAAAAACGTCTGGAAATTCACGCACGACGGGGACATCAGAGAGCTTCTTCCCCAAAGATTTCTTGATGGAGACATGAGCTAGGAAGGCGAGACACTTCTTTCGAAGGCATCGCCGAGCTTTAAAGCAGGAGATTAATTTCAGACATCTGCCTGATCTTTCTCCTTGAATAATTATGGACTCGCCAGAGGAACAAGGAACGCGAATGAGCTTCTCAGCACACACCACTTCCGCGTGGTTGATGGACAACCAATCCATCCCAACAATTACATCGAAACTTCCTAAATGCATAGGGATGAGGTCAATGTTAAGAGACGTCCGATCAAACGTAAGCGTGCAATTGCGAACGATTTTGTTCACTTGGGTAGACTCTCCGTTTGCCATTTCGACAGAGAAAGCGGGGTCTAAGACAGAGGTTCCTAGATTAAGCAATGGGACCAACTCGCTAGAAATAAAACTCCTATCTGCACCCGTGTCAAATAGAATAGAAACCCAGAGATTGTTAAGGATGAACGTACCAGTAATGACGTCAGGATTTTGGCGAGCTTCAGCAGCGCCAATAGTAAAGGCTCGGCCTCGGGCCGGAGGAAGATTTGCAAGACGAGGACACCTGCTCCTGAAATGGTCCATGGCTCCACACTCGAAACAGCTTCGAGAGTTGCTGGGTTGGGAACTGCTGCTCTGTATCGCCAGTTGATTACCTTGAAATCTGCAGCGTTCCACTAGGTGCCCCAAACGTCCACAGTTCGTGCATTTCCAGCACGGGGTTCCGGCAGGATGATGAAATTGGCAAGTGCCGCACTTGGGGTGAACCCCAGTGTACTCCCTCTTTGGCCTTCCTGAAGGGGTGGGAGCAGGAGCGACAGAGCTGATTGGGGTTGCGGGAGTAACCATCGCGTAACTGCTAGCCTTACGCTTTTTGATGCGGTTGATCTTTTTGGATGAGCCTTCAGCGGCCTTGCCCGTACCTTTGGCTAGGACCCCAGTCTTAACCTGGTCCTGGGTCAGTCGGGCAGCTAGTTCAATGGCCGCTTGTAGGGTTGATGGGTCAGCCCCGATAACGATTCCACGGACAGTGTCAGGTAGGCCATTGATGTAAAGCTCAATAGCCCGGGAGGGAGGGGTGACCAAGTGTGGTACGAGAAGGGAGAGCTCGTGAAAACGCTCCGTGTACCCTTGGTGATCGGCGCCCTTCATTTTGTGTACCCAAAACTCAGCTTCAAGTTTCTGCACCTCACTGCGAGGTACGAACTCGCGGGTAGCCAATGCTACAAATTCCGACCAGGTCATGGCCAAGGCAGCCTCACGCCCACGGGTTCTTATCTCGTTGTTCCACCAGGTCAGCGCGCGTTTAGACAACATGCTTGCCGCGTGCGTGACTTTCAGTGTCTCAGGGCACGAGCTAATAACAAAGGCTGCCTCCATCTTTTCGATCCACTGGAGGAGACCAACGGCGCCTTCTGTGCCGCTGAAGCTGGTGGGTTTGGTAACCATGAAATCCTTGTATGGCTTATTAGCTGGTTCATTTGCGTTCTGAGCTGGAATTTGGTTGGCCCCAGAGGTTCCTTCTTGCCTCAGCCCTTGGCTGATGGTTGTTACCATGCCTGGTAACACAGCCGCGATCTGCTGGGCTATAAGGTTGGCTAATTCAGCGGAGTCCATGGAAGCGGGTGCACGTCTGGGAGGCATTCTTCGCAAAACGAAAAAAAACGAGCGTTAAATAGAATCAATGACACGCCAAAGATTATGAATAGAGGACATAGATTATACCAAGAACACATAATGACATGACTCAAGAGATTAACAGTTAATATGCAACACATAAGCACGTAGCACGTATATAAGTGTAGACATGTGATTGTGATGCATGAGCTATCTAGAGTCAAGGATCCTAGGTTATAGTCTAGGTCGGTTTCCTAATTCCCTATAACCATTGGCTCTGATACCAATCTGTCACACCCCGATCGTGATGGCGGAAAAATCGAGGTGCGGCGACTAAGTCGTGATTGTTGAGCACAATAGTATAAAAGTCTAAATGCATAAACATAACCAAAATGTCAAATATTACATCAACCAGGTAACATGAAACAAATTGTTTTAATACAAAATATCAAGTTTCCAACAACTCCTAGTCTAGCCTTCATCTTTCTAAGGCCTCTAAACTTGCTAGGGATTTCTTGCTGCATTATTTCCTGAAAACATGTAACAAACTGTCAACTACATAAAGTAGATGAGTGAATTCATAGGTTTAAAGAAAAGAGTTTTATACACAAACATACTAGTATAGGTTGTAGGGGTTTATATATAGGGTGTACCTGCGGCTAACCCACCACTCCTACAACTTATACTACTATGTTTGGGTATAATTCCCAGTTTTTAAAATGGTTTGTAAGAAAAGATCTCTTGGTTTTCCCACAGAGGTTTTTGTAGTAAGTCAAACATGAAATGTTCTCCTGGGCTCTCAACGGGCTTATCAATCTCCCATTAGAGTCGTATGTGATAAGATTACTCAAAGATTTGCGGTCTCCCAACGGTACATGTAGCACATAACAGTTAAGCATAAACAAGGACATATAGATTTGAGCATGCTAAGTTTACTAGATAAACCAACACCAAAATCCCATTGTTTACTCGTGTCCAAGATGATGGTGAACAAATGATGATGATGAATGATGATGAAACCCAATGATCACACAAGACTTGATTGAACTCACGCAAGACTTAAACCAAGTCTACCTCGTTCTTGCCATCCAGGACTCAGCTAGGTTCTACCGAGAGTAGGATAGACACCCCAAAGAATCCTGGGTTCCCTTGGTCCCTACCGAGAATAGTATAGGTCCTCAAGAGTTATGGATTTCACCGAGACTAGTATGAAATCCCATGAGTTACGAGTGCCACCGAGAATAGAATGCCACTCATGGTCGTGAGTTCTACCGAGAGTAGAATAGACTCTCGCGTCCAATTCAACTCATGATGTTTTGATCTCTAGATTTCCATGCTGACACAATGACTATGATGATATGAATTTGATTCCCGTTCCCATGATGTCAATGTTCACAGAATTTCCCATACTCATTGATTTCCAATGTTCTTAGATCTCCATGAGTTAATGGGTTTTCCCCATGTTCATAGATTTCCAAAGTTTATAGATTACCAAGAAGCTCGTGGATTTCCGCACGTGTGTAGAAATCCAAATGTTTATAGTTTAAAGAATGTTTGCATAAATGATTTTATCCAAACGTGTAAAGTTACCATGTTTAATCCAAATGTTTATAGTTTAAAGAATGTTTGCATAAATGATTTTATCCAAACGTGTAAAGTTACCATGTTTAATCCAAATGTTTATAGTTTAAAGAATGTTTGCATAAATGATTTTATCCAAACGTGTAAAGTTACCATGTTTCCACCCCATAGTTTTGAAAAGCTTAAATAGGGGCTATGAACTCACCTTGATCTTGGGTTAGGATGGTGCTACAATAGATCTCCTTAGCCTAGAGTTGGACATATATATAAGGTTAACAACGTGCTATAAGTCTAAGAAAACGAGCTTACGTGACCTCGAGCAAAAACTGGGTTTTAAAGACGAAAACAGCTTGGTTCTGGCTTGATTCGATCGAATAGGAACACGTTCGATCGAATAGGAACTTGTTCGATCGAATAGACACACATTCGATCGAATAGACACACATTCGATCGAATCTGAGGCACACTCGATCGAACTAGAAACACATTTGGTCGAACCAGTTGGGAAAACTCGTTCGGTCGAACATGGAACTTGTTCGATCGAATAGACACTCGTTCGATCGAATACGAAACTCATTCGGTCGAATGAGTTGGAGACCATTCGGTTGCTTTCCTATTCGGTCGACCGGACTGGTTCGATCGACTGGTTCGATCGAATGGGCTGATTCGATCGACTGATTCGATCGAATGAGTCTGATTCGACTCCTTCAAGCTGGGCGACGGAGAAACCTACGGGTTTTTCAGATTTTTCCAGATTTTTGACCCAAAATCGAAGTTTTTGACATGGAAATGCTCGGGATTGAAGGGACTATCGATTCCCAGTGATTTTAAACACAAAAGCCTGCATTTTGACACCAAAACAAGACGGTTTTTGACCCGAAAACTCAAGAAACGAAAATGGGTGTTTTTGCTCGATTTGAGGCCGGAAATGGTTATGAAAATGGATGATTTTCAAGAAGATCTTACCAAGAACAACAACAAACAGATTTGTGGACTCGGATTTGAAGTTTGAAGACTTTCTCTCTCTAGTTTCTCTCTCTAGAATGAGAGTGTTTGGGTGGGAAGTGTTGGTGGAAATGAAAGAGATGGTGTAAGAATACTTGATTTTCCGCTTAAATACTCGGGTGACTCGGGTTCGGGTTTAGGCTACCGACGGGTCAAGACTAGTCGAGTTCATAAGTTTTTAAACAAACTAAAACTTTTTCAGCAAAACTTTTATAAAACCATTTTCCGAATAATTATTTGAAATCTTTTTAAATAAGAATATTTAAATTTTTCGAAAGCATAAAAATTAATATTTTTCAGGCGTAAATGTCGTTTTATAAAATAAACATTTTAAATGATAAAAGCAGATTTTTCCAATGATATGGGTTCCGAACTTATCGTCCAGAATCCCAAAGTCTATAGTTTCCGATGATTTCACGATCCTAGTTTACCAATCGAATTTCAGGGCGTTACAAGTAGTGTATTATTTGGGTCATGGGATGGCATATTCGGGTTGTTGGAGCTTCCTGCACCTATATCATTGATTATAGGTTGAAAGATTTCACATTCATCTAGGCATCTGCCTAGTCGCTCCTCCATTGGTATTGTTGACATGGATGGTGGTTAAGTTGGTGGTGGTTCTATGGGTTGTGGTTGAATTGGTTGTTCAGGTTGTGGTTGATTTGGTTTTTCGATTTGTGGTTGAGATTGGTTGTTTGACTGTGGTTTCTTCTTTCTTATTTCTTCTCAATCCTCGTTGCCAGTCTTTCAACCTTCTTCTTCTTTTAGGCTTTGGCTTTTCTAGAGGTTGGGCTTGAAAGATCATGGGTTCAAGTTGTTGTTGACTACATTCTCCTTCTTCTATATCCGTGGAGTAAACGAATATGTGTTCAAAAGCATCAAATAGCTCACTCATGCTGTTAAATTAAAAATAATAAAATAACGAACTCCAAAAGAAAGTTATAATTATTTTCACGTGTGGTAAAAATCTGATCTTTATATGGTTAACACATAAGTTAATGCATGTATTTCCTAACATTAATGTTTAAGATTTGGTATTACTAAAATACCCATATTGCTAGAACTAGTGGCTTTGATACCACATCAGCTGTCACAGCCCCCAACCCCTATACCCCGAGAGGGGATCCGTGAACATTGACCGGTGGTATCGTTGTTTATTAAATTATTTTACAGCGGAAAATTTCATCATAACCGTAGTTAGGAAAAATGATCAGAGTTATAAAAACATCAAGATTATTATTATGATAAACCGGGAATTTAATCCCTTTTTAAGACAAACATAAGTTTTATAGGGTTAAACCCTTATTAACAAAACACGTTTCATTATTCTGGTGACAAGTCACTTATTTAAGCTGGAAGCACGCAGGCATCATTCCTTTGTCTCTAACAAGTCACTTGAAACATGTTTAAAATATTTGATCAGCAAGAAATACTGGTGAGTACATTCATTTGTAAATGACACATTTTAGAGTTACATCATTAAGATGTTTTTACATCTGCCTGCTTACAAATTAGCGAAACGTACTTGTCACTCGACCGTATCTATGACTGTGGTCATATTACTTATTGGCTAACACTTATCCAATAAGTAACTTGTAATAGCCCAGTAGGCAAGCCTTGTATACAAAACCCCACAATACCAGTAGTAACCATCCCGTAAGTCTACAGAGACTTAATTACTATAATGTATTTTAAAATACTTTTAAAATATATTTGAAAACATTTAGACCATTGCCATGAGTGTTATAGTTTTTTTTAAATTATCATGACAAGGTCAGAAAAGAGTTGTCTCACGCAAATGTGAGTTGTACAAAAACTCGAATGTCTCAACTTGTAAGTTTACAATTAAATAACACCTCCTAGTATTAAGCACCTAGGATAAACACAATGTAGTATAACTAGATTAGTATAAAATCAATAATCATAACAATAATCACGAGAGTAGAAACTTTACACGATGGCACAATGTCTTACCTTTATAGGTAGAGCATTTGGATTCGTGTATATTAGTTTCTTTCGATCGGATAGGATATTGTTACGACACTCGGGTATTATACTTAATATATATCTATGTATATGTGTGAGAGAATTCAGAGAGAATGAAAATTTTGAGCAAGTATGAATGTCCCGTTCACAATCTATTTATAGCTGATTTTGGAGCGAAGTGCAAAGTGCGCCATCAAAGAGCCCCATTGCGCCCATCGCACTACGCCCGAGCCAGTGCCCGAGCCCGAGCCCGTGCGCGTTCGGATGATTTGCACTCTCCGCTAGGACCACTAGTTGTGATATGTCTTATAAGAACATTAACATAGTAATTTTCTTTCTTATAAAGAGCTCACTAGTTTGTTAATCTAGCGATGTGGGACAAGAACTTACAAACCTATTTATACTATGGTGGTTCCTTCTCCATTTCTTTCCTCCACCAATGTGGGATGTAATTTCCTTCACTTATCTCTTTATCCTTTATTTATGGTTCGTTATATTTCATTTCAATAAAACCTTTATCACTGTAATCTTTAATGAAATGATGTATGATTTCAATGTGCTTAAGAAACTTAACAAAAATAAAAAACTTAACAATCTTGAAAAATAATTAGATATGTGGACAAAATCCTCATATCTGATGGATCTAGATGGATAAGAGCATGATCTGTAACATAGGAAAGAACTTTAATATAAATCTGAGTAAGAAATACTTTTAAACCTCAACAATATTGTGGATATGAGAAAAATGAAATACAGGGCAGCTGACGTCACAAGACAATCTGAGAAGGTTACGATGTACTGTTTTTGTGAAAAACAAAAGAATATTAAAGGCGGAATCAATAATAGTCTATGTATTGCTCAACGGACAGAAACCTAACAAACACACAAAGTAACTCAAAAGATTTCCATTAATATTATGAGGGATACAATGAAAATCAATTAGGGTTTCTGGTAGAATGTATGGATTTATGGCAGCTTTCCGTACAGGATAAAGACAGCTCCAAATCAAATATCGCTCAGTGTCCGTTCCGTCTCTTTCCTAGGAGTGCCCTAAAGTTTCCTTTTATAGGCCTTTCCTTACACCTGACATTCCTTCTATAAACCCTAATAATTGATACTAAACACATTCAACCATTTTACAAAAGTTACTAAGTGTAAAATAGGTCTTCGAGTAAGCTTTGCAACTTTTGTCTTTACCGAGCAGACCTGATAACCATAAGTGTGCTGGGGAACAGTTCTCCGAGTATGCTTTACTTAGAATATTTTCCTTAAGAAATATTCATCAAGCAGACTTCAATCTTCCTGATAATATAAAACTTTGCTCGATATGTATCCTACGAGCAAACTTCTTCTTTAGAGATCCCTTCAACCTTTTGTTACTTAACTTATTTTAACAACTTCAAGTGTGTTGGTGACACTGTAGCTTGCTCGAGGTTTAACCTTGCTCCTTAGAAGTCCTTGAGTAATTTCTTCCCAACTTCCTTCAAGTTTGCTGGGACCACTGTTTATTTCGAATGAACCTTGCTCGATCCACCAAAATACTTGGTTTTAGCTTGGTTTAGTCAAGAGTTTGCTCTAAAACACACCTTACTTGAGTTAAAGAACAACCTTACTTGATGAAGTGTAGTTTACTCGAACTAACACTTAAGAAGAATTCCAGAAGATAACTTTGCTCGAGGAGCAAAATACCTTGTTTGACTAAGTTTAGGCTTGCTCGGATGCCTAAGTGTGCTCGGTCTCCATACTTAGCCATTTTTCAAGGAGGTTGAGAATATTCCAATTTTTCTTAAGACTTTTCTCATCCCAACAATTACACATGGTTAGCATCAGAAATTGTTTTGTTCTAGTTTGAAGGGTTTTTCATGCTTAGACATGATTTTTCTTAATAAAAATTGAGTTTTTAGTGTTTAAAACATATTAACAACAATCAAAACCATGATTTTTACCTCTTGTTTTGGCTTGTTTTTAGAGAGAATGATGAAGAAACTTTGGATCAGATTAGTAAACAAGATATTTTTGCAATATGGGAGTTTGGGACAGCTTAAATGATAAGGAAGCAAAGGGGGTGGGACCCCCTTGATACATACATTCTAGCCCCCTTTTTTGTCTTCATTTCCTCATTTTGCGTGCAAATATGATCTATTTCGGGTCACTTTTAAGCACGGGTTCGGGTTTTGGGTAAAAAAAGGTAGTTCGGGTGCGGTAAACACCGCAAAAATGAGCCTTTTTCATTTAAATTTTGTAAATTAAAGATAATGTACAAACTTATTGTAAATTACAAAATATTTTTATAAGTTGCTTAAAAAATTCTATACAAGTATTTTATAAGTCTTTTTGGCTTGAAGGATGATACAACGCTTGTTTTGGTACTATCGATCACATTTAATATCACAGGGTATCGTTAAACGAAAATCTTTTCGTTTAAGTAGTTTCCGCATATTGGGGCTATAATATCTTTATGTTAGTATCTATTATACATATATCACTTATATATAGTCCCCCGATATATGCAAGTCATAACAAGCATCATTTGGTTAATCATTTACTCGTTATGAAATAACTAAGGTATACCTTGTATTGTCATGAATGTCACACAGGCCATCATATGAGCAATCACGTAATGAATACCTACAAGTAAAATCACAAAAATGTCACAAGAATGCAATCACAGAAGCAATCACACACATATAGCAGACAAAAACAAGTTAGAATAGCAAAAAAGATCTAAGAACTCAATCATATAGACAATTCGATTTCATCCGAACTTAACATTTCTAAGGCATTTAACAGAAAATTGAACAAGGTTTTTTCTATTGGCTTGGTGAATAAGTCATCGAAGTTATAAATGGTCTCAACCTTTCTCATTTCTATTAAACCCTTTTCATTGCAGTCTCTGATGAAATGATGTCTACTTTATATATGTTTGGTCTAAGAGTGCTACACGGGATTTCTTACAATAAACATTGTAGCAATGTCGTCAATGAGAAAATGGGTATTTAGAAAATTCAAACCATAGTCTAGCATTTGATTTTGAATCCAAAGAACTTTTGTATAGCAAGCAGATGCGCCAATGTCAGCTTCAGCAATTGAGATTGACACTGTTGTCAGCTTCTTAGCCTGCCAGGACACCCGTCTGTTTTCCAAAAATTGACATCCACCTTAAGTAGATTTTCTACTCATGCTGCAACCATTATAATCACTATCAGTGTATGCAAGTAGACCAACATATCAATTCTTTGAGTACAAAATCCCTAAGTCAGGCTTCCCTTTTAGGTATCTGAATATCCTTTTAACAGCCGTCATATGAGATAATTTGGTACTGGCATGGAATCTTGCACAATCACAATCAGCAAACATGATGTCAGGTCTGGATGCAATCAAGTAAATTTAAGATCCTATCTTGGCTCTGTTCTCATAATGATCTAGTGACCCCCTTTTCATCTTCAACCATCTTTTCATGTGTGTCTATTGGAGTTCACAAAATCTTCAAATCATTCCGTTTGAACCTGGTTAAGATATCTTTCACATATTGGGATTTATTGATGAGTATTCCTTCAGCTTTCTGTTGTAATTTCAATCTAAGGAAGAAATTCATTACTCCCATTGAACTCATGCTATACTTGGACTTCATTATTTCCTCAAACTCCCTACACATATCTTCATTTGTTTCTCCAATGATATTGTCATCAACATATACTTGCAAAAAAAGCAAATCCATTAGAAAGAATACGGTTTGACAACTCATCATGCCAAGATCTTGGATTTTGATGTAATCCATACAAGGCTATGCTTAACTTATATACTTTTTTAGGAAAATCAGGATGTAGTTGATACAATTTGATGTTCTTTGAAGAAGCATATGCCAAGAAAATATTTATGGCTTCCAATCTAGCCACATGTGCAACTACTTCCTCAAAATCAATGCCTTATCGTTGGAAGCATCCAAGTGATACAACTCTTTTTTAGTTTTAAACCGAAATCCCTATTTCATCCCTTTTGTTCCTGAAAACCCACTTGGTGCCAATTGCATATTTTACCGTTGGCTTATCAACTAGTTCCCAGAACTATAGATCCCTAAATTGTGACAATTCATCTTGAATAGCTTCCATCCAGTTGTTGCCTTTTAATGCTTGTTGAATATTCTTTGGTTCAACATGAGATAGAAAGCACGAAAATAGACAAATATTTGCAGTTTCAGATCCACTCCTGGCCACCCTTTCAAGCAGGTCACCAATGATGTTTTCAAGTGGATAATTTCTTAGAGTAGAGGTGGTTTTAATGATAGAATGTGTAGTGATTTTAGGATCCAAATTGGTAATGTTAAGATCTAGTTCGTCATTTTGTTGATATTCAATGTTTGATCTGGAAGCAATGTCATTGGATATTTCATGATTTTTAAATAAGGATTCAAGCAAATTTGTCTGAACATTTTTTGTTTCTTCAACATCTTGAGATGGATATTCAGTGGTTATAGCAGGTTCTGACTCTTGATTGTTAATATTCTGCTCAACTTCTTCATTCTCAACCTTTTTCTTCTTCTTAAACTGAAATTCCGTTCCTTCATTAGCAACTTTGGACCATAGTTTTGTCAAATCCAATTTCATTTCAGGGGTTTCTTCAGGAACAATTGTTTGATAGCACTTGGTTCAATGTATTTTGGGTATATCTTGAAAGATTTGATGATCTTTTCAGGGTCAAATAACTATCTTGGATCATCAACATTGTTAAAATGGTTCTAATTGAATACAATGTCAGATAATTCAATCACACTTAAATGGTCTCTCCCATAAACTCTATAGGCTTTAGAATGTGATGAATATCCGACAAAGAAGCATTAAAGAGACTTAGCCTGGAATTTGTTCAATTAGTTTTTATTGTTTAGCAAAGAACACTTAAAGCCAAAAAGGCTTAAGGAACTTAACACAGGTTTTCCTTTTGAGGAGCACCCTATTTTGAACATTACAGGCTATGTTAATTGCTTCAGCCAAAAAAGAGTCAGGTAGTTTTGCATCAGCAATCATGGCTCTTGCAACTTCAATCAAAGTTCTATTTCTTATTTCTACAACACCATTTTGCTCAAGCGTTCTAGGAGCACTGAATTGTTGAGATATCCCTTTTGCAAGACATAATTCAGTCATTACTTCATTTAAAAAATGTTGAACTTTGTGCCACTGTTACTTATTATAACCTTAACTCTTTTGCCCAGCTGATTCTCAATTCTTGTGCCACATCCTTTGATTAGCTTGACAATTTCATCTTTAGTGGATAAAAAATATACCCATATGAACCTTGAATAATCATCAATGATCACTAGACAAAGTCTTTTCTTTCCAATGCTTGGAACACTAACGGGACCAAAGAGATCCATGTGAAGCATTTAAAGCACCTGCTCAATTGAGTTAATCAACTTTGTCTTTTGTTATGATTTATGTTGTTTATCTTTTATGTATGACAAACCTTTGTCATCTAATCAGAATTCCCTTGTTGGTAAACCAATAAGATGTTCACCCTTACCAAGCTTTTTCATATTCTTTAGATTTACATGACACAATTTCCTATGTCATAATTTGACTCATTTTCAGAAGCCTTTTAGACAAAGCATGTTCCTCCCCTTGACACAACATCTTTCATTCTTAGCTCCTATAGGTCCTATTTCTAGGAGCCATCATCATGTTCTTTTCAGGAGGAATAACAAACTCAAGTTTCAAGATGAAACAGTGTGAGTCATCAAACCCCACCTTGTAACTTTTATCACACACTTGAGATATGCTTAGAAGGTTATATTGCAACCCTTCAACATGTTGCACATAATGAAACTTTGACATTAGTCAGAATTCCTTTTCCCACTATTTTCTCTCCATTCTCATCACTTCCAAAGGCAACGGGGCCTTCAAATTCTTCTTCATAATTTACCAATGATCTCTTATAACAATTCTAGAACATCCATTGTCCATATACCATATATCATTTAATTTTGTGAACTGTTCCTGCACAATAAAAAAAGAAAACTTGATCAGTTATTAAGAGAAACACAAGCTAAAGAGGCTGGTACTCCTACAAGTTCACAGTAATGGAATCAATTTGGTTTGGATCTTCATAAACAACTTCACAAGACTCTTCACTTTCGTAACCACTCTTTTCACTCTTGTAAGACTGGTTCATTTCATTTCATCCTTCAACTTCCACAATAACCTCTTGGTTCATAACCATTTCTTAATAGAAAATTTTCATCTCGATTCAATTTCCCAAATGGTTCCCTTCAAAATTAGATGAAATAGATTCTTCTTATTCCTTTGATATTTTAGAATTTTGAGATTTCATAGAAATATTTCTGATTAAATCTATTCTCTTCACTTTTGGATCTTCAATCTGCATCCCCTTATCCATATAAAAAGCATAGTTATTATAATATCCAAAGTCTTGACTAAATTTTGTAGAATCGGGAACTTCAAATGGTTCTGGTTTGATTTTCTCTTGACGTGAGTCAGTATGATGTCCACATATATCACATATTCTTTGGGTACCACACCTATCAAAGTGTGTTGCAATGGGTTGCAAGACATTAATCTTTTCAATAGTCTATGAATTTGTTCCTTTGGAAAACCTAATCTTTTGCAATGGTTGATTTTTCATTCTTTGTTAATTTTGACTTGTTGGACTTGATCTACTCCTTGATACATATTCAATATCTCCAATATCAGACGATTCACGGTTTGAGTATGCTCGATAGATAGGATGATATTCATTGGAGTTCTTTGATTTGACATCAACTTTCATGATTCTTTTGGTTGTATCAGGTGATTGTTCCTTCCTTGATTCGTTTTCTAGGGATTTTTGGTAATTCCCATTGCTTTATAAATACCAGTTCTCCTTTGGCTTTTCTTTTCTTGGAAAATTTGAGAACCTTCACAAATGTCAAGCTGTTTATGATTTTTCCTCATTTCATAGTGCTTCTTCATCTTAGGAGTGATTACAGGTAGATCTCTTTTGACCATTAATGGACTATGCATTTATATTAATTTCATGTTTTCCTCATAACTCTTGCAACTTGGACTACTTGAAGTGCTCTATGCGGAGACACACATTTCACAATCCTTCTCACTCAACACATTTTCACTTGAATTTACTGATTTGGAATCACTGGATACATATTTATTAAATATATATTCACCTTCACCATTACCACAACCTTCCCATAGTTCTCAATGAACTCCTTCTGGTAATTGAATACAATTTTGAACTGACTCAAAGTTCTTTTCTTTCCTCTTTATCAATCTTCAATGAATAGTTGTAACTAAAAGGTGGTGGCACAACCTTATATTTATCTTTAGGTTTGATCTTTTTCAACTTACCACAAATGTTACTAGTAGCAACTGGATTCTTGAGGAAATCAACTTCAACTTGATGTTGTGTGCTCTATGTCAAACCCCGGCTAGGCAAATGCGAAAAACGTAATATGGGAATGCAACAGATAACTCTGGTATCAACCGCATTTTTATACAGAAAATTAACAAATTAATTTACATCATATTACATGGTTTTAACTTCGTTTACAAACTAGGCATTCGCAAAATAATTAGTTCTCTACGCTGATTTATTCTTTGGTGGTATATATTGCTTCTATCTACATAAATACGATTTATCACTTGAGCACATAGCATTTAGCACATCGTTCCAACTTTGGATTACCTGAAAAGCATGTTAAAACATGTCAAAAAAAAAGTTTGTGAGTTTCTCAAATTTAAACGAAACAAGTATACGTAATCATAGTATTCATGTTTTGTATATATATGATGTAATTATACTAAGCCACAAGTGAATCCTCTGATGTGCGGGTTTTTACGTGGCTCTCTTTCCACCCATGCACTTCCTCGTGGCCCCATTGGCCCATCGCCCCAAGTAGTACTATGTCTAACACCACATAGCAAATAGTAAGTATAGAAGTATTGTCACGTGCAATTGAATAATAGCTCTGGTACACTCCACTGGCCTTATCAACTAGGTTTATCAAACAAATAGTACTATTTGCATGCCAAGGGCTTGAAGTCAATCACTTGCGTTGGTGTGGACATGCTAAGTGTTAACACTTAGTTAATTCAGATCATAATATGTAGATATATGTAATCATGTTCCCCTCCCCCCCCCCCCCCCCCCCCGCCAAAAAAAAAAAAGATCCTAAAGCAGTTTTAAAGTGGGGTCATGAAACTCACATTATAGTAATACGGTGTCAGGAACACAATGATGTGACTGGTATGCCTCGATTATAGCTCAATTCCTCTAATTCTTACTGTATTGTTAACACTAGTGCAGTATTTAAACTGAATCCGGCTGTATTTCAAGTCTGGATATGGTTGTTACGCCTAGAACATGCCAGTGGTCTTAGATTGTGACGTTGTATGATATAGAATGTTTAAAATTAGCCTTCCCATAGTTTCACCGATTTTCGTGCCTAGCCAAGAGGGTCGATTACGCGTTTCCGAAATAGATAAGATCACACAAACTTAAGTAAACGTACTTTTGATAAGATGATATGATTTATGAAAGAAAATCAGGACTTCGGTATCTGGAATGATCTCAGGGTTTGTTAGGGCATAGAATTTATGCTGAGGATCCACTACCCTTAAGTGATTTATGGATCAGTTATCCTTGAGATATGTTCCAGGTTGTGAAGGATCAAGAATCCTCAGTAATATGTGTTTACTAATAATTGTGTTTGAGTGGTGTTGTGTTTGATAGGTATAACGGCTCTAAGACCGAGTCCACCTCATATTTCGCTACTGGAGACTCCCAGCACGTGGTCAAAAGACGTTGAAGGATTTAGTGGAAGAGTGGCTGATTTGTAGGAGTAGTTGTTAGTTGTTATTTATGTTTATAAACGAGGTTATGATCAATTAGGTCACACATTACACGTTCATACTCATTCACTGAACAAGCTAGCAGATCACACACACTTAGCATTCTTGTAAACATTGATCATATCTCCACTATTTGTAACCCAATTTTTTATTAATAAAGTGGTGATAAACGATTTTTCATCACCCGGGGTTTTTGTGCCAGCGATCCGAACTAGATCAAGGGCTTTTCCTAGTTACAAATGCTGGTGTTTGTGTTTACAATCGTTTCATTATTGTTATCATCAAATTAGCACTAGACCTCACCTAATAATTTAGTTACATTATCCTTACTTGATTTTTGACCGAAAAAATTTGGCGCCCACCGTGGGGCAATTGGTGCTATAATCCATATTAATCCTATCGATTTTCAACATATTTACCAACACTACCATCAATGGCCTCTCAACAAACTTCAAAATCATCCACCATGCCTTCATCAGTTTCTCACCCGCAAAGAACCTTACCACCGATGCCACCTCCGCTAGCAGCAGCTCCAAGGACCACAAATCTCCGTCTTCTAAAGCTCTAAAACCACTACTGCCACTTTGGTGGTTAACTCTAACAATGATGTTTTTGCTATGTTTTCACAGGTTAAAGCATATATGGAGCAGCAAAACAGGGCTAATCCAAAGATCCTTCATGAGATAGAAGATCTCAAGAAGAACAAGAGCCCACTGGAGGATCAGACTCATTTGGTTCCTAGGATGCTGGATTTCACCACTCTAGGATCCTTTGCTCAACATGCTCAATGATCATCTATCCTTCAGCCAGAGTCTATGATTCAGCAGGCTTAGGGATCCTCGATTTTCCAGCAAGGATCAGCTATCCTTCAGCCAAGGTCTATGGCCAGCAGGCTCAGGGATCCTTAATTTTCCAGCAAGGATCATCTATCCTTCAGCCATCGTCTATGGGTCAGTAGGCTCAGGGATCCTCGATTTTCCAAGAAGGATCATCTATCCTTCAGCCAGTGTCTATGGGTCAGCAGGCTCAGGGATCCTCGATTTTCCAGCAAGGATCATCTATCCTTCTGCCAGGGTCTATGGGTCAGCAGGCTCAAGGATCCTCATACCTTCAGCACGGATCATCAATCCTTCAACCAGGATCCTCTGGGTTGTATCACCAAGGATCCTACAACTTCCAGCCTCAAGGATCCTTCTATCAGAATCAAGGATCCTTAGGAATTCAACACCAACGGTCCTCAAGGTCCATAAAGGAGATATTATCCCCATGAAGACCATTTCCTCTATTGGACCAACTCCCGTGGCAGATGCTTTTTATCAAGGCTTTTCTTCTGGGATGCCAAGATTCACTCAACAAATAGGTAACACATATAATCACATATCCTTAGATACTAACCTTGGCTCTATGCAAGATACAAGTATCAATCAGGCTATGGCTAAGGAACTTCAGAAGCTTAAGGATATGATATACAACATGCTAGGAGTGGTCCGTCCAATCCCTGAAATACCAGAAGGGAGCCATAAGTTGTCCAAATTTTCTCTACCATTATGTGATGCAGAGATCCCAAAACGCTTTCAAACCCCAACATGAAGGTGTATGATGGAACCACTGATCCGGAAGAGCACGTGGCTCAATATAGGGAAAGGATGGAGATCAATCCAATTCCTGAAAGACTAAAGGAAGCTTGTCTATGCAAGGGTCTCGGATCCACACTAACAGCATCTGCACTTAAATGGTTGTTAGGTCTTCCTCCCTATTATGTTACTTCCTTTTCGCATTTAGTTAACTTGTTCAACAGCCAATTTTCTTGCAGTAGGAAATTTGAAAAGTTAACTAGTGATTTATATAGAGTTGTCCAACCTTATGATGAATCCCTTGGGGACTTTGTCAAGAGGTTTGGCAGGGAAGCCCTAGAGATCCCTAATCTTGATGTAGCTACGACTGTTGAAGGATTCAAGATGGGGCTTCAAAGGGGCTTCCCCTTTTTTGACGATCTTGTGATGACTCCATGCAGGACTTTAGATGAAGTTAGAAACAGGGCACTCAGATTTATAAGGCTAGAGGATGACAAGAAGATCCAAGAATGGTTATGGGTTTCAACAAAACAAGAATCATCTAACCAGAAACAAGGATCCTCGTTCAAGAATAATAATTCAAAGCCATATTCCAAGTTCAACAACCAAAACGTTCTGACAGTTGAAGAAGAAGATGATGATGAGGACTACCCAAGTATTTCCGAGTATTGCTTACCTATAGATACTCATGGCTTAATTTGTGCTATAAAGGATCTTGGAGAGAAAGGAAGGTGGCCTTTGGAAAATGAGAAGTCAACAACATTCAAAGACAAATCCAAATGCTGTGCATTCCATGAGGATTTTGGCCACATGATTGATGACTGCATTTGTCTAAGGAGGGAAATTAGATACCTCCTGAGCAAAGGCCATTTCAAAGAGCTCTTGGGAAGAAAAAAGTCAAGGATCCAGGATCCTGAAAATGTCCCTCAGAAAGCAGCTCTGACCCCCACCAGACGCACAAGTCATTCATCTCCGGTGGCTCAGACATATGTGGAACTTCCTTCTCCGAAGCCATGAGGCACGCTAAATAAACAAAGTTAGAGAATGAGGAGCGACCAGTCATATCCATTAACTTAAGAACTGATAAGAGAATCTTCTTCGAAGAAGAGAAAAAATCAAGCATTCTGGATCCTCATCATGACGGTTTGATTGTAACTCTTTTCATTGCTAACCATTACATGTGCATGATCCTAGTCGACGGGGGAAGCTCGGTTAACATCATTCAATATGATGTGCTCCAGAATATGAACATCCAAGACTCAGAGTTTGTTCCCCGAACATCCGTGCTAGTTGCTTTCAGTGGTGAAACCAAGAAAACAATGGGGAGGCATCAAACTCCCTATATACATTTAAGGGTTAAGCTCTTACCAAAATTTTGTGTTATTGATAATTTGTCTTGTTGCAATGTTATTCTTGGCAGGCCTTGGTTACACGGAATGAAGGCCGTAGCTTCTACTTATCACCAATGTATCAAATTACTGACCCCTTGGGGAATAGTAAAGATAGATGGTGACCAGGTTGAAGTTTAGAATTATTACTCTTCGTCTATGAAGTCGGCGGCCAAACAATCGATAACATAGAAACCATAGCAACATCCTAGGAACGTACTGGAGGCTCGGGAGCAAGATCTAAAATAGGGATCATTGGACCCTGAAGATCCAGACATGAAAATTTTCCTAGGATCCAGTATCCTAGTTAGCATTGAAGAGGATTAGTATACTTCCTCAATCAGCATAAATCTATATTCACCTTCAAGCATTCATACATGACAGGTATTTCAAAAGAGGTAATAACTCACAAGTTAGGCCTTGATACTTCTATTAAACCCGTCCATCAGAAGCGATGGAAATTCTCTCCTGAGAGGAACACGATCATACAAGAAGAAGTTGAAAAACTTCTTAAGGCTGGCATGATAAGAGAGGTTAAGTATCCACAATGGTTGGCTAATGTGGTTGTTGTTTGAAAAAATAATTGAAAGTGGAGGGTGAGTGTCGATTTCACTAATTTAAACAAGGCATGCCCCAAGGATCCTTTCCCATTACCACATATAGACTCCATGGTGGATGCAACGGCAGGACATGAAATGTTATCTTTTACGGATGGTTCCTCTGGATTCAAACAAATTCAGATGGAACCATCTGACCAAGAAGACACAACATTCATGACTCCAACCGAAATATATTGCTATACTGCCATGCCATTTGGACTAAGAAACGCAGGTGCAACATACCAACGCTTAGTCAACATGATGTTTAAATACTAGCTAGGAAAAACCATGAAAGTCTACATAGACGGCATGGTTGTCAAATCAATGAAGGCTAAAGACCACCTTAAATACTTGGAAGAAGCATTCAATATCCTTGACCAATATAACATGAAACTTAATCCATCTAAATGCCATTTTGATGTTAAGGCGGGAAAGTTCCTTGGTTATATGGTCACTAAGAGGGGTATAGAAGCTAGCCCGGAACAGATAAAGGCCATCATTAACCTAAAGTCTCCCGTGAATGTAAAGGATGTACAAAGGTTGACTGGAAGAATCGCAGCCTTGAATAGGTTCATCTCTCGGTCCTCGGAGAAGTGTAAGGATTTTCATGATATCCTTAAAAAGAATAAAAAGTTCGAGTGGACGGAGAGGCATGAGGTTGCACTCAAAGCCATAAGGGATTACTAATCCTCAGCACCAACATTAATGAAGCATGTGGATGGAGAATCTTTATACTTGTACCTAGTTGTCTCGGGAAATGCAGTAAGTGTTGTCCTTGTGAAGGATCATGAAGGTGAACAACATCTCGTTTATTATGTAAGTAAAAGTCTTCTAGATGCTGAAGCCAAGTATTCTCATTTAGAAAAATTAATTCTTGCACTTATTATGGCTTCTACTAAATGAAGGCATTACCTTGAGACGCATACTATTATTATGAGAACTAATTATCATGTTAAGAATGTGCTTACAAAAGCAGAATTGTCAGGAAGAATGGCCAAGAGGTGTGTGAAGCTGAGTGCATATGATATTCAGTATGAGCCCAGAACAGCCATCAAGATACAAGCACTAGAAGACTTTGTGGCTGATTTCAGTAGTGACATGCAAAAGGAAGCTGACTTGGAAGTTCACCAATTTGAAGAAACCAAGGATCTTTGGATCCTCTTCACTGATGGAGCTTCCAACGTGAGAAGAACCGGATTAGGTATCCTACTAAAATCACCACAGGGGGACATAATACCCTAGTCTATAGCCTGTGAGTTTCAAGCCACAAATAATGAAGCAGAGTATGAAGCTCTGATCACAGGTTTGCAGTTAGCTAAACACATGAGAATCAGGTATTTTCAAGTGTATATAGATTCGTTATTAATAGCTAACCACTTTAATGGCTCATATGTTGTTAAAGGAGAAAAACTAATCAAATATTTAGACATTGTGAAAGAACTGTCAAAGTTCTTTGATTCTTTTAGTATTGAACAGGTACCAAGGGAAGAAATTGTCGGGGCAGATGCATTGGAAAATCTAGCTTCATCCTTGAAGATTCCAGAAGCTACGAAGATCCTAATCATCCATATACTCTCATCAGCAATAAGAGAACACGAAGTTATGGAGATAACAACTGAAAAAGAGATTGTGCTTTGGGATCCATTATCCTTAAATAATCAAGGATCCTGGATCCTCCCGATCAAAAACTTCATTCAAAATGTAGAGATTCCCGCCACAGAAAATCCTAAATCCTTCAAACTTAATGTATCACAATACATATTATTACATGATATTCTATGCATGAAATCTCTTGCAGGTCCATACTTGAGATGTATCGAAGATCCTGAAATTCAAGAGGTGCACAAAGCCTTTCATGAAGGAGATTATGTTAATCACACTGGAGGTAGAGCCCTATTTTCTAGGATTCTGAGAACAAGATACTACTGGCCAACTATGAAGAGAGACGCCATGGAGTATTCAAAGAAGTGTGACTCATGTCAAAGGCATGACAACATTATGCACCAGCTAGCATAGCCTATGTATCCTATATCCTCATCATGGCCTTTCATGAAGTGGAGCATGGTTATTGTGGGTAAGCTACCTAAAGCACTAGGAGGAAGAGTGTTTATGCTTGCCATGACTGATTACTTCTGGAAGTGGATAGAAGCTGAAGCTTTTGTACAAGTCCGCGAAAAGGACGTGATATCTTTCATTAAAAGAAATATTATTACTAGATTCGGTATCCCTTCAGAAATTATTTGTGACAATGGTCCCCAGTTTATCGGGAAAAGAACCACTAAATTTTGTGATAGTTGGGGCATCAAAATGATTACCTCCACACCAATTCATCCTCAAGCTAATGGCCAGGCAGAGTCAAGTAACAAGATTATCATCAACAACTTGAAGAATAAACTAGGATCCAAGAAAGGCAAGTGGGCAGAGGAACTTACTTATGTTCTTCAGGCTGATAGAACGACACCAAAGAATGCAACAGGCCAAACATCTTTCTCTTTGGTGTTTGGCTCAGAAGCTGTAATCCCTATGAAGATAGTGGTTCCCACTGCCGGAACAAGCATCCGTGATCCTCAAGCCAATAATGAAATCCTTCTCGAAGACCTAGATACTGTTGAAGATCTTAGAGACCTAGCCAAGATCAGAATGGCAGCATATCAATAAAGGGTAGTTGGGGCATACAACAAGAGTATCAAGATTCGAAGATTTCAAGACAGAGATCTAGTCTTGAGGAAAGTCTTCCAAAATAGGACTAATCCAACAGATGGACAGCTAGCTCCTAAGTGGGAAAGTCCCTACTTGATTGAGTCAAAAGCTGGAAAAGGGGCATATCATTTGCTGACTATGAAAGGCAACAGGTTACCAAGAGCATGGAATGCTATCCATCTTAAGAAATACTTTTTCTAGTCAGGATACAATATCCTTAGAAAATGAAGAATCTATCAAGGATCAAGGATCCTAAAATTGGTAATATCTATCTAATCATTTATTTATTTCAGATTTTGTTATCTTAAGGATAATGTATTCTTAACGTTTGTCCCTTCCAAGTTTTCAATAACAATGTAGGATTATAGTTAGAGGTCCAATAACTAAGAGGTTGGCCACCTCTCCTTCACATTTAAGGTACTTTACTATTTCCCTTGGCCTTGCCCACGATTAAGGTATGACCCCCCCGATGATCATATCTTCCAAGGTTTAAAGGTTTTCTCCTTTCTTATAAATTAGAGTTTCTACACTCTCGCATGGAGCGCACGTTATCCAACGTATTGTCTGGGGCAGCGAGACCAGCACACACTTAGTGGCTGTCAATTTCATTGTCTTAGGCTATATGGATGATCCTACGATTTATGGTAGATGTACCATACCTAAGGTTTTGTTGTTTTCACGTCACCCGCGTATGGGCTAAATCCCCGTTTGGGCGAGTCCCCAGTTAACATCGGTATGTTTGAGCCAGTCCCCAGTTTGGGCTTGTCCTTGGTTTTTGGGCTTGTTCCCAGTTTGGGCTTGTCCCCAGTTCACGGGCTTGTTCCCAGTTGCACGGGCTTGTCCCTAGTCTATTTAATGGGCTTGTCCCCAGCTTGTTGGGTTTAATCCCAATTAATATCATAAATTATTTGCATCAGGTATCCTAAGTTCAACTATAAGGATCTCTGAAGGATTAACATTTAAGGATCCAGGATCCTTAATTTATTTTTTACAAGGATTAAGGAAGGATCAACAGTTATGGTAACTTAGGTCTAATTAGACCTTATGGTATGATTTCTAGTTATCAATTTACATTTTTTGGGCTAAAATCTTTGGCAACTCTTTTACTTAAGGATTTAAGATCTTTAATTTATTTTTGCAATGATATTCTATCCTAAAATTTTTTACTCCAATGTATTCCTCAAAACTTTCAACAAGACTAAAGCTGTTTCGAACTTACTTTCTAAAAACAAATAACAAGCGAATAATCAGATTTTTTTGTTATTATTGATCATAAGTTACCTGGACTTACCCAAAATCCTTAACCCGGATTTCACCATACGAAAGATGGACCATCCACCCGGGTTAAGCAGGTGTTACTAACTGTTCATGACAGTGCAAGAAAATAAAACACGGGCATCAAAGGCTTCAATTCCACAAACAGAGGATCCCTCCACCTTTGCTACCCCTAATAATCGTCTTAAGGATCATAAATCCTTTATCCTAGATTACTATTGTCTTAAAATACACAACCAAATAACCTGAAAACATTAGCAAAAAAAAAGTCTCTAGCCTTGTCTTTAATATTCCTCACCATCTGTTGCTCTCTTCCCTTCATCAGTCTCGACCACATCTTCCCTTCACTAGTCCCAGCTCCACTCGCATCAGCCATTTCAACCTCCCCTCCATCTTCAGCTCCACCAAGATCCACCAAAGCCTGAATCCATTTCTCCACATCCCAAGCAGCTTTATCAAAAGCAGGATCACCGGCTTCCGCATCCATCTTGATCCTGGCTTGCAAGACTGACCTTGCAGCCAACATTTTTGCCTCCTCGGTAGCCTGATTCACTTCCTGTAACACCCCGTAACCGCAGCGGAAACGTACACGGGATGCAACAGACACATCTGATATCAACAGCATTGCTTATAAAGAAAACACCACTACAATAATTTAAACGTATTACATTGTTCCGAGTTTCGTTACTGACTAGGCGTTATCACATAAGTTTTACCAATAGTACGTTAACATGTTTAAAACAAAATATAGACCCTTAAGCTTCCACAAAATAGCACACATCATCAAGCACGTATCACTCATTCCAATTTGGGTGTACCTAGAAAGCATGTAAAGAAAACGGGTCAACTACGAATAGTTGGTGAGTTTCACTAATTTAAATAAACCATGACAAATCATTTTAATAATCATAAATTAATGATGGTATTATGCTGAGCCTACAAGTGAAAACTCTGTTAACCCAGAAACAAATTTAATAACCCCTGGGGACACTGTTAACCAGAAACATATTTAATAACCTCTGGGGACACTGTTAACCCAAAAATACATTTAATACCCTTTGGGGACACTGTTAACCCAGAAATACATTTACTAGCCTCTGGGGACACTGTTAACCCAGAAATACATTTAATAACCTCTGGGAACACTGTTAACCCAGAACACTGTTTCGGGCCTTACAATATTAGCAACTCAGACAATTACCATCTCAATACATTACCTACGATTCCCGTATAATAAACATTATATAAATACATTCATTTCCATGCGATCGGCATGTACTTAAACACTTTGATAAAAACATGCTTTCCGCCCCGGGAAAATATTTAAAACAGTTCAATAAAAAGGGGCTCGTGAAAACTCACCTTTTTGGTGAGCAGAGGTGTAATACCGTGCACGACTACCTGTCCGGATCTGTAATACGATCCCTAAGTCGTTACTACACAATTTCTATTAATATAACTTAAATTCGTGTTAACCGGTACGTCCGGGGACACTGTTAACCCAGTACCGTACGCGATCCGGGTACAATGTTAACCCCGATACACTTCTCAGGACTTAGATTGTGATATTACTTCCCCTGTATTCCCTCGTGCGGACAAGTCTGTTATTATGTTCCGGACCATAATAACTCACTTGTCCATCCAAGTTCATCCAGACCTCGTCACAATAAATTATTAGTTGATATTCAGATCCTATAACACTTGAGCTACTGGTTATATTTTAGGTATCTTTTAAAGACATTCTAATTCTTTATAACCAATGGCTCTGATACCAAGTTCTGTAACACCCCGTAACCGCAGCGGAAACGTACACGGGATGCAACAGACACATCTGATATCAACAGCATTGCTTATAAAGAAAAAACACCACTACAATAATTTAAACGTATTACATTGTTCCGAGTTTCGTTACCGACTAGGCGTTATCACATAAGTTTTACCAATAGTACGTTAACATGTTTAAAACAAAATATAGACCCTTAAGCTTCCACAAAATAGCACACATCATCAAGCACGTATCACTCATTCCAATTTGGGTGTACCTAGAAAGCATGTAAAGAAAACGGGTCAACTACGAATAGTTGGTGAGTTTCACTAATTTAAATAAACCATGACAAATCGTTTTAATAATCATAAATTAATGATGGTATTATGCTGAGCCTACAAGTGAAAACTCTGTTAACCCAGAAACACATTTAATAACCCCTGGGGACACTGTTAACCCAGAAAAATATTTAATAACCTCTGGGGACACTGTTAACCCAGAAATACATTTAATACCCTCTGGGGACACTGTTAACCCAGAAATACATTTACTAGCCTCTGGGGACACTGTTAACCCAGAAATACATTTAATAACCTCTGGGAACACTGTTAACCCAGAACACTGTTTCGGGCCTTACAATATTAGCAACTCAGACAATTACCATCTCAATACATTACCGTACGATTCCCGTATAATAAACATTATATAAATACATTCATTTCCATGCGATCGGCATGTACTTAAACACTTTGATAAAAACATGCTTTATGCCCCGGGAAAATATTTAAAACAGTTCAATAAAAAGGGGCTCGTGAAAACTCACCTTTTTGGTGAGCAGAGGTGTAATACCGTGCACGGCTACCTGTCCGGATCTGTAATACGATCCCTAAGTCGTTACTACACAATTTCTATTAATATAACTTAAATTCGTGTTAACCGATACGTCCGGGGACACTGTTAACCCAGCACCGTACGCGATCCGGGGACAATGTTAACCCTGATACACTTCTCAGGACTTAGATTGTGATATCACTTAGAGTTCTTTAGTCAAAACTACCATTAGTTTGTCTTCTCGTTTTGCGTGCCTAGCACGGTTATTCGTCTTTATGTTTTCAAAAATGAGTTTGGCCACATACGACCCGAAAGTAGTTGTTATTGATATTTTAATTAAAGTGGTGAAATTAGAGCTCGGTTTAGACACCCCGTTTGGCCGCGGGACCCGTTTCCGTCTTTAATATACCGGAAACGACTAAATCGGGTAAAATTACCCAAATCATCCGAATTACTTTCGGATGATTTATTTTTACTTGATTTACTCAGTTTCATGAAAATAGTCTATTTTTAGGGTTTTTATACACCAGTCAGCTCGCTTAGGCGAACTTTGCCGGTTTACGCGTTTTAAGCTTTAAAAGTTTGTTTTTAAGTTCCATTTAGCACAAATAAATATCCGCTTAGTCTCGGATCTTGAAATTTTGCACAAATCAGTTTTTGACAGTAAGGAATTTTATAAAAATATTTCCAGAATTAATTTTTATATTTAACATTTATTTATCTATTTTTAAACATCATTTAAACACCAAATATGTCGAAAATACCAAACGACCTTAGAAAAATCCCAAATTTTTCTGGGATGACTCCTGCCATCCACATAGTTCCCATTAATTTTTACAGAACCAAAATCTCATTTTTCATGCCATTTTCACCAAAACCGAGCTAGAAAACCCTAGAACTCGTTTTACCGAAAAGCCTACTTAGACTTCTCCAATGGACATGAAATTTTGTGTGTGACTTTTATATGTTATAAAAAGCTTATCTGAATTTGTCCAGAATTTTTCATGATGTTTAGCTATTTTTCACCATTTTTAGCCAAAACCGAGCATTAAATTCACCAAATATTCATCCTTTATCCAAAAATTACCAAAATTTCACAGATCTCATATTTTCATGTGTAGATCATCTCTGTGAAATTTCATGACTCAACTCTAAGTCTACCACAATCTGTCCAAATCTTACAAATCATACGAAAAACCGAACTACCTTGTGTTTCTAGCTTTAGATCGCAAAGATCTTGCTTTCTAGCATTTGCTAGCAACTAGATACAACACCTACAAGCACAACAACACCACACCAAGCAAGTTATACCCACAATCAAGCCATTTCTTTCATAGTTTCGGTTAAGACATCAAAACAAAGATTTTAACCGTAAAAATTCGTTTTTGACTCTTTTAACTCCTTTCTTGGACCAAGATCCCTTGTATAACTTGTATACATCACTTGATCATGCAAGAATCGGTTTCATCTCGGGTTTTCACCCATTTTTCACTTGAAACCTCATTTTCTTGTAAACGACTCGAGAAAAGACGATGAACACGACTATAATCCGATCTTTACCTCGGTTTCTTGGTATAAATCAAAGGAGGTTGGATGAATGTGTAAAGGGTTGAGAGGATTTGGAGAGTTGGAATGTAGAAAAAAGAAAATGAAGTGTGTGTGTGTGTACCCATGGACCGATCGGTCCATGTATGTGTGGGGGGGGGCCCACATCTCCAACCATGGCCACACATTTGGATTGTGTAATCCGGATAATGTTGTGGATAATCTGGTTCAGTTCGTTTTTCGGTTAAACACTTAATTCGGCTTAAAACGAGGCTAAAACGGTCGTTTTTCGGCTTAAAAATAAAATTTATATAAAACTGATTTAAAATCTTTATAAACTTAAACCATGACATTTATTGACTCAACACATCATATTGTCGGTCATTGTGCATCTTTTTCGGCTTGATCGATCGTCTCTTGCTTGGTTTGATGTTAAAGGTTTCGTTTAACGTACCGACGTACTAATAAATTGAAATCCTTTTTCTATGCTATAATTCACTTATCCCGAAGCTTTAATACTTCGTACACATCACTAAACATTATATATTTCGTCTATAATGTAATCCCCGATTCGTTCGGGTTTCAATAATCGTTCATCGATTAATCGTAATTTCAATACGACTAGCTGTATATTCGTGTATAATTCGTACTGTGAATCTTATATACTCGTATAAACACATTATAATTCATATATTCAGTATTGAATAACACGTAAATAGTATATTCCGGCTAGGGTATACCTGAATATGCCGGAATCGTTACATTCTCCCCCCGTTACAAAAATTTCGTCCTCGAAATTTTACGCATCAACTACTTCCTTTTGCGGAAATAGGTAGGGGTATTTCTTCCGAAATTCATCCTTTCGTTCCCAAGTATATTCTGGGCCTCGTTGCGAGTTCCATCTAACTTTGACCAACGAGATCTTATTGTGTCTAAGTTGCTTGATTTTCCCGTCTACTATTTCTATGGGCTCCTCTACAATGTTGAGCTTATCATTTATTTGGACACCCTTTAAAGGTAACACCGATGTCTCATTTGACAGACACCTTTTCAAGTTTGACACGTGAAACACGTTGTGAACTGCACTTAATTCATCTGGCAGTTCTAATCGGTATGCTACAGGACCGATTTTTGCAGTAATGTCGAACGGTCCAATGTATCTAGGGGCTAACTTCCCCGCCTTTCCAAATCTGACTACTCCTTTCCAAGGGGATACTTTCAAATACACTTTATCACCTTTCTCAAATGATAACGGTTTTCTACGGGTATCGGCATAACTCTTCTGCCGATCCCGTGTGGCCTTCAGATTGTTCTTAATTTCAAGGATTTTGCTGGTCGTTTCCTGGACCAGATCAGATCTAATAACCTGTGTGTCGCCCACTTCAGTCCAGCAGAGTGGTGATCGGCACTTCCGTCTATACAATGCTTCATACGGTGCTGCTTTTATACTGCTATGGTAACTGTTATTATAGGAAAATTCAACGAGCGGGAGATGTTGATCCCAATTTCCCTTAAAATCCAGTACGCATGCACGAAGCAAATCCTCCAGGGTTTGAATGGTCCTCTCAGACTGACCCTCGGTCTGAGGGTGGTAAGCTGTGCTTAGATTAATACGCGTTCCCAGCGCTTCTTGCACAGCTTGCCAAAGCTTGGAGGTGAAATGGCTATCCTGATCGGAGATGATTGAGATGGGTATCCCATGACGAGACACAATTTCATTTATATAAATCTGCGCAAGTCTCTCGGTGTTATAATTATTTCTAATCGGAATAAAATGTGCCGATTTGGTTAATCGATCCACGACTACCCAAATTGCATCATGTCCTCGGGACGTCTTGGGGAGATGTGTCACAAAATCCATCGTGATCTGCTCCCACTTCCATTCAGGAATTTCCGGTTGTTGTAACATTCCCGAAGGTTTCTGGTGCTCCGCCTTAAACCTCACACACGTCGTACACTTGCCGACGTATGTGGCTATATCCTTTTTCATACCCGGCCACCAGTAGAACTCCTTCACATCCTTGTACATCTTATCCGATCCCGGATGTATGAAATATTTCGATTTATGCGCTTCGTCCATGATTAATTCACGAAGGTCATGGAGGGTCGGGATCCAAATCCGATTTTTGAAATAGAGAATTTCGTCCTCGCGCCGTTCGAAATTCTTCTCATTTCCATAAAGTCCTTCTTTTTCCATTTGTTCCTCTTTCAACGCCTCGCATTGAGCGACTCGAATCATATCCGAAAGGTTCGACTGGACTGTCATCCCCAACGCCCGCACTCGCAATGGCTTAACCCGATCCTTCCTACTCAAGGCATCTGCTACAACGTTAGCCTTGCCGGGGTGATAACGGATGTCACAGTCATAGTCGCTTAATAATTCGACCCATCTTCGTTGCCTCATATTCAGTTCTTTCTGATCGAATATGTGTTGCAAACTTTTATGATCGGTGAAGATGGTGCACTTTGTACCATAGAGATAATGTTTCCAGATTTTAAGTGCGAAGATAACTGCTCCTAGTTCTAAGTCATGAGTAGTGTAATTTTTCTCGTGTATTTTTAACTGTCGAGAAGCATAGGCTATGACCTTATTATTTTGCATCAACACGCATCCTAACCCTCTCCGGGATGCGTCACAATACACGACAAAACCATCGTCTTCGTCGGGGAGACTTAAGATCGGCGCTTGGCACAATCTTTGTTTTAGCGTTTGAAACGCCGTTTCCTGTTCTTCACCCCATTCATACTTTCGATCTTTTTGGGTCAGAAGGGTTAAAGGTTGGGCAATGCTGGAAAAGTTTTCTATAAATCGACGATAATATCCAGCTAAGCCTAAGAATTGGCGGATTTCCTTTGGCGATTTAGGCGCTTGCCAATTCTTAACTGCTTCAACCTTACTTGGATCAACGTGTATTCCTTGATGGTT
Source organism: Bidens hawaiensis (assembly GCF_021521415.1). NCBI lineage: Eukaryota > Viridiplantae > Streptophyta > Magnoliopsida > Asterales > Asteraceae > Bidens > Bidens hawaiensis. Next base: position 115,636 of record NW_027491982.1, on the reverse strand, counting down.
TATAACGTGACCAAGGAATTGCACTTCTTGTAACCAGAAGTTACACTTGGAGAATTTTGCATACAACTTTTCCTGGTTTAGAAGCTCTAAAATTAATCTTAAGTGTTGCTCGTGCTCTCCTTTACTCTTCGAGTATATCAAAATATCGTCAATAAACACGATGACGAATTTATCGAGGTAGGGTTTATAGACTCGATTTATGAGATCCATGAATACTGCTGGCGCATTTGTTAGCCCGAAAGGCATAACTAAGAACTCGTAATGGCCGTAGCGAGTCCGGAATGCGGTTTTTGGGATATCATCCTCCTGAATTCTAACCTGATGGTATCCCGATCTAAGATCAATTTTTGAGAAATAGCTCGCACCTTGCAGTTGGTCGAACAGGTCATCAATTCGGGGGAGAGGATACCTATTTTTGATTGTCAACTTGTTCAGCTCCCTGTAATCAATGCACATTCTAAGGCTTCCGTCCTTCTTTTTCACGAATAGTACCGGTGCACCCCACGGGGAATAACTAGGACGTATAAATCCTTTATCCAACAATTCTTGCAATTGGTTGGATAATTCTTGCATCTCTGATGGTGCAAGTCGTTAGGGTGCCTTAGCAACAGGGCCAGCTTGAGGTAATAGATCGATTCTGAATTCGACCTGTCGGGATGGCGGTAATCCAGGAAGTTCTTCTGGGAAGACTTGTGGAAATTCGCGTACCACTGGAATATCATCCACCCGTTTCTCCTCAGAATCAGTGTCTGTCAAGCTTGCTAGATACGCCACGCATCCTTGGCGTATGTATTTTAACACCTTGAGGTGGGATATAAATGGTATCATGGTGCCTGACTTTTCTCCTTGCACTAATATCTCTTCGTCATCCGACACCCGGATCTTGACGATTTTCTTTTCACAGTTTATTTCTACCTTGTTACGTGCTAACCAATCCATTCCCACTATCACGTCAAAACTACCCAATTCTACGGGTAACAAGTCAATCAGAAAGGATTGTTCGTTCAGAAGAAAGGGACAATTCCGAACTATCTGATTAACTATCATGGTTTTACCGTTAGCGACTTCTACGGTGTAAGGCTCTATGGTTTCACCAATTGGAAGGTTTGTTATCGACAGGAATTTAACGGAAACAAAACTCCTATCGGCGCCTGTATCAAATAATACAGAAGCGTAATGATCAGAGACGAGGAATGTACCTGTCACTACACTGGGGTCCTGGCGTGCTTCGTTCGCCCCTATCACGAATGCTCGGCCTCGCGCCGGATTGGACGACGATGCCTGACCCGCGGTTTGCCGCCCATTTCCTCCCTGGTTCAGCTTCGGACAGTTTCTTTTGAAGTGATCCGTGCTGCCGCATTCATAGCAAGCACGGCTGGTGGTCACCATTTGGTTTCCTTGCGGGCTTTGTTGTCGGGCTGATTGGGTTCTAAATGGCTGCGCACGGATAGGTTGCGGTTGCCGGTTCAAGTTGTTCAGGTTTTTCCTACAACTCGATGCGTAGTGCTCAATCCTACCGCACCGGTGGCACACCACTTCTTTGCACATGCCACCATGGTGGTAACCGCATTTCCCACACTTAGGAAACGTTCCCTTCTGTGGTTCTTGTCTTCCGCCTGAACTAGTCATGGCGTAGTTCTGGGCAGTGGGCCTAGCACGTTTACCTTGCTGCTTCTCCTGGATCCTATGGTCATGTGTACCCCGCTTTCCCCCAGCGGACTCTCCCGCCACCTTCAGTGACCCGATCCTTACGAAATCATACGTGACGATACCAGCTTGCGTCACCGCACCCTCATACGTCTGGTGTCCCCCAGAATTGACTATACTCCTTACAACTGGAGTTAGCCCCCAAATATAACGCTCAACCCTCTTCGACTCTGGGGTGACCAACCATGGTACCAATCGCGACAACTCATTAAACCGGTTCGTATAACCCAAATGGTCTGCCCCCTGCATCTCCAGGTTCCACAATTCATTTTCTAATTTTTGCTATTCGTTTTTCGGGCAGAAATGTTCCAGTACAAGAGCCTTGAGCTCTGTCCAGGTCATGCGGTTTGTCGCCGCCTGACCCCGGGTCTGCACTATCGTGTTCCACCATGTCAAGGCATGGTCCGTGAATGTACAGGTAGCATACTTAACAACACAATCCTCGGGGCAGTTGCTGATATTCACAACGGATTCTATTTTCTCCATCCACTTAACCAACCCATTTGGTCCTTCAGACCCGCTAAACTCTAGAGGTTTGCACAACATAAAGTCTTTGATCGAACATCCCCTGAATGCACGAATCGGTTCTGTACGGTTCGTCTCTACCGTAGGTATAGGGCCATTACTGTCTGTAACGACCACCCTAGGCGGTGCGTCATTACTCCGAATCGTGTTATCATTCTGTGGAGGATTAACATTTTGTTCCCCGTCATTATTGGTGGTCGTTTGATTGCTCGGAGGGGTTGGATTGGCCGAATTGTTAATACTGGCGGTGATGCGCGATACTATATCCGGTATCGCCGCCTCTAACTGTTGAGCAATCAAACGACTCACGTCCACTTCCGACAATTGGGCTGAACGTTTTGGTGCCATTCTACACAACATCAAGAAAATATATATAATTAATACAAGTTCCAATCATAAAACACAACAAACATTCCATTCATTAACAAACATTAGTACATATTACATCCCTGTCAGTTCACATACTTTTCCTGTCATCATTACATAGGTTAAGTTTTCCTACATAGGGCCTATGTCGGCATCATCTCGACATAACCCACAATGGGTCAGTGCTTGAATGATACCCAAAAGTATCTATAACGATATACCCCAAAAGAGACCCCCCTAAGGGCCAGTGGTTGTATTATAACTACCCAAGATTCACTCTATGTTAGCATCACCACTAACTGCTTACACAGAGTATCAAAAAGCGGTTCCTGTCTACTCCCATCCTAACACAACTAAACACGGTGGTATACCAAACCCACCAACACCGCCACCAACACCACCATCACAGCCAGCATAAATCGGATCCGCGTCTCCATCCGGCCGATCATCCACTGGGAGTATGAGCACTCCCTCTTCAGCTGCGAAATCGCATACTGGTGGTCCAGTATGCAATCCCCTAGGTACATCTGCCTCTGTACCCCCACCGTCAAGGCGGCGGAGTGCTCATTCACCTGTTCGGTGAGCACTCGTAGCCACGCCGCCGCGTCCCTCTCCTGCCTAGGGAGACCCCACACAGGTGGAGTCACAGGCTCGGGCTGGGAGTGGGAGGACTCGCCCCTGCGGGTAGCAGGTCTGGGTTGGGGCCAGGTAGGTGGGACCTGAGGAACACTGATCCGCGCCGTGAGGCGGGGTCCGAATCCGGGAGGGATAGGGACGGCCTGTGGTGCGGGTGGGGTAGGAGATCTAGCAATCCTGGCAGGGGAGGACTGGCTAGAGCTCCTAACACTAGCCTCGCTAGGCTCAGAGCTGGATGATACGGGGAGGCTCCCAGAGTTCCCGGAGTTGGCTTCCTCCGGGTCCTCCTCCATCGATGCACTAGGTGTTCTTGACATTCTAACCTGCACACAAGTTAACAAACATATAGTTCTTTCCATAGTGTAAATCGTAATCAAATTAATATACACTTACTTATACAACTTGACCACACACAATATTATCATATATTTGCACATATGTTGCCAATTTTACCTTTTAAAGTCCCCCGTGACTTCCCCTGTATTCCCTCGTGCGGACAAGTCTGTTATTATGTTCCGGACCATAATAACTCACTTGTCCATCCAAGTTCATCCAGACCTCGTCACAATAAATTATTAGTTGATATTCAGATCCTATAACACTTGAGCTACTGGTTATATTTTAGGTATCTTTTAAAGACATTCTAATTCTTTATAACCAATGGCTCTGATACCAAGTTCTGTAACACCCCGTAACCGCAGCGGAAACGTACACGGGATGCAACAGACACATCTGATATCAACAGCATTGCTTATAGAGAAAACACCACTACAATAATTTAAACGTATTACATTGTTCCGAGTTTCGTTACCGACTAGGCGTTATCACATAAGTTTTACCAATAGTACGTTAACATGTTTAAAACAAAATATAGACCCTTAAGCTTCCACAAAATAGCACACATCATCAAGCACGTATCACTCATTCCAATTTGGGTGTACCTAGAAAGCATGTAAAGAAAACGGGTCAACTACGAATAGTTGGTGAGTTTCACTAATTTAAATAAACCATGACGAATCATTTTAATAATCATAAATTAATGATGGTATTATGCTGAGCCTACAAGTGAAAACTCTGTTAACCCAGAAACAAATTTAATAACCCCTGGGGACACTGTTAACCCAGAAACATATTTAATAACCTCTGGGGACACTGTTAACCCAAAAATACATTTAATACCCTTTGGGGACACTGTTAACCCAGAAATACATTTACTAGCCTCTGGGGACACTATTAACCCATAAATACATTTAATAACCTCTGGGAACACTGTTAACCCAGAACACTGTTTCGGGCCTTACAATATTAGCAACTCAGACAATTACCATCTCAATACATTACCGTACGATTCCTGTATAATAAACATTATATAAATACATTCATTTCCATGCGATCGGCATGTACTTAAACACTTTGATAAAAACATGCTTTCCGCCCCGGGAAAATATTTAAAACAGTTCAATAAAAAGGGGCTCGTGAAAACTCACCTTTTTGGTGAGCAGAGGTGTAATACTGTGCACGACTACCTGTCCGGATCTGTAATACGATCCCTAAGTCGTTACTACACAATTTCTATTAATATAACTTAAATTCGTGTTAACCGGTACGTCCGGGGACACTGTTAACCCAGTACCGTACGCGATCCGGGGACAATGTTAACCCCGATACACTTCTCAGGACTTAGATTGTGATATTACTTAGAGTTCTTTAGTTAAAACTACCATTAGTTTTTTTCTCGTTTTGCGTGCCTAGCACGGTTATCGTCTTTATGTTTTCAAAAATGAGTTTGGCCACATACGACCCGAAAGTAGTTTTTATTGATATTTTAATTAAAGTGGTGAAATTAGAGCTCGGTTTAGACACCCCGTTTGGCCGCGGGGCCCGTTTCCGTCTTTAATATATCGGAAACGACTAAATCGGGTAAAATTAACCAAATCATCCGAATTACTTTCGGATGATTTATTTTTACTTGATTTACTCAGTTTCATGAAAATAGTCTATTTTTAGGGTTTTTATACACAAGTCAGCTCGCTTAGGCGAACTTTGCCGGTTTACGCGTTTTAAGCTTTAAAAGTTTGTTTTTAAGTTCCATTTAGCACAAATAAATATCCGCTTAGTCTCGGATCATGAAATTTTGTACAAATCAGTTTTTGACAGTAAGGAATTTTATAAAAATATTTCCAGAATTAATTTTTATATTTAACATTTATTTATCTATTTTTAAACATCATTTAAACACCAAATATGTCGAAAATACCAAACCACCTTAGAAAAATCCTAAATTTTTCTGGGATGACTCCTGCCATCCACATAGTTCCCAGTTATTTTTACAGAACCAAAAACTCATTTTTCATGCCATTTTCACCAAAACCGAGCTAGAAAACCCTAGAACTCGTTTTACCGAAAAGCCTACTTAGACTTCTCCAATGGACCTGAACTTTTGTGTGTGACTTTTATATATTATAAAAAGCTTATCTGAATTTTCCCAGAATTTTTCGTGATGTTTAGCTATTTTTCACCATTTTTAGCCAAAACCGAGCATTAAATTCACCAAATATTCATCCTTTATCCAAAAATTACCAAACTTTCACAGATCTCATATTTTCATGTGTAGATCATCTCTGTGAAATTTCATGACTCAACTCTAAGTCTACCACAATCTGTCCAAATCTTACAAATCATACGAAAAACCGAACTACCTTGTGTTTCTAGCTTTAGATCGCAAAGATCTTGCTTTCTAGCCTTTGCTAGCAACTAGATACAACACCTACAAGCACAACAACACCACACCAAGCAAGTTATACCCACAATCAAGCCATTTCTTTCATAGTTTCGGTTAAGACATCAAAACAAAGATTTTAACCGTAAAAATTCGTTTTTGACTCTTTTAACTCCTTTCTTGGACCAAGATCCCTTGTATAACTTGTATACATCACTTGATCATGCAAGAATCGGTTTCATCTCGGGTTTTCACCCATTTTTCACTTGAAACCTCATTTTCTTGTAAATGACTCGAGAAAAGACGATGAACACGACTATAATCCGATCTTTACCTCGGTTTCTTGGTATAAATCAAAGGAGGTTGGATGAATGTGTAAAGGGTTGAGAGGATTTGGAGAGTTGGAATGTAGAAAAAAGAAAATGAAGTGTGTGTGTGTGTACCCATGGACCGATCGGTCCATGTATGTGTGGGGGGGGGCCCACATCTCCAACCATGGCCACACATTTGGATTGTGTAATCCGGATAATGTTGTGGATAATCTGGTTCAGTTCGTTTTTCGGTTAAACACTTAATTCGGCTTAAAACGAGGCTAAAACGGTCGTTTTTCGGCTTAAAAATAAAATTTATATAAAACTGATTTAAAATCTTTAAAAACTTAAACCATGACATTTATTGACTCAACACATCATATTGTCGGTCATTGTGCATCTTTTTCGGCTTGATCGATCGTCTCTTGCTTGGTTTGATGTTAAAGGTTTCGTTTAACGTACCGACGTACTAATAAATCGAAATCCTTTTTCTGTGCTATAATTCACTTATCCCGAAGCTTTAATACTTCGTACACATCACTAAACATTATATATTTCGTCTATAATGTAATCCCCGATTCGTTCGGGTTTCAATAATCGTTCATCGATTAATCGTAATTTCAATACGACTAGCTGTATATTCGAGTATAATTCGTACTGTGAATCTTATATACTCGTATAAACACATTATAATTCATATATTCAGTATTGAATAACACGTAAATAGTATATTCCGGTTAGGGTATACCTGAATTTGCCGGAATCGTTACACTTCCTATTGATGTTGGGTCTCTGTGGTGGATAGTAGATCCTCCAAGCGCTTCTTTTCCCTGGTGAGCTGAGCTAGAGCCTTGTCCTTCGCCACGGCTGCAGCACCCATTCCAGTTTGGCTCTCGCACAATTGTCCCACAATATTTTCATAATGATATCGGGAAGCATTCACAGCCTGTGCCGAACAATTGTGCAAAGTTGGAAGGATACTTGATACATAAATAAGAGACATCAGGATAAAGGATACTTACAGCAATGATCATGTCAAAATGATTCTATGGCTTTGAAGATCTTTTCCTCTTTGAAGTTGCTGATTTGGCCCTGGTGGTTGCAGTTCTTGGCTCAGAAGTGGTGGCTGCTTTTAAAGCTTCTTTCTTGATGGTTTGAGGAGTTATCAGACTGTCAATGTCCTACAGAGAAAACTTGCTGCCGGACTTGTGAGATTTCTGAACACCTGTAAAGCATAAGAAACAGATTAGTTTTCTACTTTATTTAAATTGTAACACAAGTTTAAATATTACTTGACGTGTCGCTGGTAGATTCTGAAGAAATTTCACAAAAAGCCTCAATGAACATAGCCTGGAAAGTACAAACTCCGGAATCCATGGCAAGAAACCTTTTTGATTTCTCTTTTGTTCCAGGTAAATTTTCTAGGGAAGCGAAGTTGTCCACTAAAAAGAAGAATAAACAAGAAAAGACAATTAAAAGAAGGATCAGTAATCCTAAACCGTTCCTTTTTCAAGGATCTAGTATCCTACCCTTTTTCACCCACTTTAATGTTAAATCAACCCCACCAGTAATGGATCTTCATTTGATAAAGAAGGACTGATTCCTCCAAAGGGAAGCGTTCTGGGTTACTTTTGAGATCGGACTAGGCTGTTGAGGTTTGGACTTTAACACAAATCGGTTCGCGCCATGGGTGGTTTGGGTATAGAGGTGTGATAACTCTTGGACGCTGAAATCGATCTTCTCTTCCTCTATGATTCTTTCAACGGTACGTGGTAAAAGAAGGGATTGGATACGTGTTGCCGAGAAGAAAAAGACAAGCGGGAAAACAGAACCAGATCTTGAATAGGTGTCACACTTGATTAAGGAGTCGAAGGGTCGGAAAAGGGTTTCCGTTGGAAACAGTGGCCGGATTTGATCTATTTCGGGATCTGTAAACGTGCAGATCTCCATGGATGGATTTGTAATGAGATTTTGAGATTGCATTTTCAATAACTCGAATTGATCGGAGTGGTCGGGAGAAGAAGAATAAGAAGCAGTAGACATGAATTTTGTAGTAAATATTATATTAAGCAATTGAGAGATAAAGGAAAGAGGATAGTTGTTTGGCTGCCGGATTGTGTGGTTATAAAAGGATTGGGATAATCACATATATAGGCGGCTAGAATTGATAATAAGGGTTAACAATAATAATGATATCTGACGCCAGTCTAATCGTTCTATCTTTTGCAGGGATTTCAAATTTCAAAATGACAGTTGTATCGCATAAACACCCGCCATTTTGGGGGCAATTGTTATGGCATAGAATTTATGCTTAGAATCCACTATCCTTGAGATATGTTCCAGGTTGTGAAGGATCAAGGATCCTCGGTAATATATGTTTACTAATAATTGTGTTTGAGTGGTGTTGTGTTTGATAGGTATAACAGCTCTATAACCGAGTCCACCTCATATTTCGCTATTGGAGACTCCCAGCACGTGGTGAAAAGATGTTGAAGCAGTTAGTGGAAGAGTGGCGGATTTGTAGGAGTAGTTGTTAGTTGTTATTTATGTTTATAAACGAGGTTATGATCAATTAGGTCACACATTACACGTTCATACTCATTCATTGAGCAAACTAGCAGATCACACACACTTGGCATTCTTGTAAACATTGATCATATCTCCACCATTTGTAACCCGATATTTGATTTATAAAATGGTGATAGACGATTTGTCATCACCCGGGGTTTTTGTGCCGGTGATCCGAACAAGATCAAGGGCTTTTCCTCGTAACAAATCCTTGTGTTTGTGTTTGCAATAGTTTCATTATTGTTATCATCAAATTAGCACTAGACCTCACCAAACAAATTTGGTTACATTATCCTTACTCGATTTTTGACCAAAACAGGGTTCGTTTCCATTTTCATACGGGGTTGATTGTACAAAACGTGTACAATTCACCCGAATATTCTGGAAATCTCTTAAAAAGTTCGTTTGTTTCAAATCCATACAAACCTATGATATTTGACCACTTTTGACGTTTTGAGATACCAGTCAGTTCGTTAAACATAACGATGCTGGTTTTATCAAAACATATATAATTTAATCTTTGTATTATTATAAATATTTATTTATACTATATTAAAATGCATATAAAATGGGCAAGATAGTCTTTTCACAAAAACTCATAAAAGTAAGAGTTTTACATATTCATATTCACAAGGTACAATACTCAAAGCATTAAATTTAAAACCCATCCTAACATCTCAATATATCCATCTGCATATCACTATGGAGATTCGAAATTCAAAATCCAAATCTAGCCTCTAAAATTTCTCATAATCTCTCCAAAAATCCTATTAATAAAATTGCACTTGGTCGGACGATGAATCCTTGCCACCAATGAAACAAAAATCCATGATGAGAACATCTAGCGCTGACCACTTCTTCTTAAGACTCGAGCTCGATAACTAAAGTACAAAACAAGATTTATGTGAGGCTTGGGCTCTACTCATACTTGAAAAGGCTAGGCTCATATCAGAATAAGAGAAGGACATAATGGTCGTATTATAATTTGTATATAATGAAATGGGTGAATATTGTGTTTATATTTTTTAGAATGGATATATTTGATATTAGTTTATTTGTTGGGTAAATATTATTTTTTACAGGTTTAAGAGGAATACTCTGATTGGTCACAGCAATGAAACATAATAGATGTACGAGGATTACTCTGATTGGAACAGAACACTGATGGTAAACGTTTACAAGTTTTCAACAAAATTTCTTTTAATGAGTAAATCGAGGATAGATAATTTGTTAAACTTTGTATAAATAATTAGTTCTTTAACTATTATTTTACAAGCAAATAATTTTACAAAACAATATATTATTACAATGTTGGTTTTAAATTAATGAGGCACGAAGTATTACTTTACAACCAAATAATCCTTAAGTACATGCACGAAACTGCCAAACGAGTGGCAACAGCCCGTAACATCACAGGGTAAAACCGACTCTGCTTGCTCTTGCTAATTCACAACCGTCAACTAAAGCTCAGCAACCTGCATCAATTGTTCAACCCACGTCTGCCTCGATTGCAACAAGTGGATCTGGGCTTTTTAGTACTGCTGCTCCGTCATCATCATCATTGTTTTCATACCTGGCCACATCAGGTTCATGTTTTCCCATATTCCATTGTTCAATAAAAGTATAAACGAACATATTATAAACGAGCTGAGCCCGAGCCAAAGTAATTGTGGCTTGTTGGTTTTCTTGTTAGGCATGTTAAAACTAAACCACAAGTTTTAGCATGTGTAAATTATAAGTTATGTACTTCAATAGTTAATTAGTTATGCATTAGGTATCTTATTAAAATCATTTTTTATACGGTGGATTCTGTTTTGATATGAAATTGTGAGTTTATTACATACTAAAAGAACCAAAGTTTATAAAATTGATGTTATGATCGATGTGGGGTTAAAAAGCCAACGTTCGGCTAATATTAACTAATATAGTGTTGGGGCGATTAGATTGATGGTGAACCTGAGGTTGTTGAGGTTGCTGGGTAAAAGGCTAACTTCCGGGATATATGTATAATGTGAACTGAGTGGATTCCAAACACATGGATTTGTTTATTTGTTCGGATATTTTTTTAAAGTTTGTGGTGGCTTTTTCTTTGTCAATTGTCAACTTAGTTGTACTTAAGTTAAAGGAAATAACATATATGTCGGTAACGTCATATATTGTTGATGGAGATAAAATATTTGAAGTTACACTATTAGCCGACTACATTTTTACATTGATGCAATCATCCTTAATACCGGTTGATAGCATGAAATTCAAATAGCCGGTAGCCATAATATGTCAATTAACTTGTGTAGATTAGAGGTGAGCAAATCGGTTTTTAGCTTTAACTAGGTCCGTTTCGTTCATTAAAAGTCAATTGGTTTTTGGTTAAACAAGGTTCGATTTGAAACCGGTTCAGAAGAGCGGTTTTGGTTTCAACAAAAGATAATCTAAAACATGTTAAAAAGCAGTTATTCAATTTAGTTTAGAACTGTATCTCATAAATCGGTTCTAAAAATTGTTCAGTTTATTATACAATATACCAGTATTTGAAAGAGACAATCGTCTGTTTCTCAAATCGGTTTTTGTAAGGCCCCGTTACCTGTGCCCTACATTGGACGTTGGATTCACTCATAAACGCAATTAAACAAATCAGGAAATGTAGTTGGTTGCATTTAAAAGAGACACTGCTTCAGATAATTTAACAGAATCAGCTGAGACATTTTCATACACAATAAATTCAGAAGTTGGACTAACCTCGTCAATCTTTGCAATACATGCAAAAGTAGTAGGTTGCATGTTGCATGAGATATCCAAATCCGATTCAGTCTCTGATTCTCTCTCGGTAGTGAAATCATCCCCTTTAGAATCTTAAAAGTTCTCAGCTTGTTTAAAGATGGCAAGGTTAGCCCGAATGCCATTACCCAGCATGCGTTGATTCCAATCAATCCCTTCAACTGTGTGTAGAGCTTGTGAACCAGCAGCTAAGAATCACCCCAGAAGCTTTTTCGTTTGTCTCGTTAAACTTCTTTCCCGAGTATCTTTCTTGATTACGGGGTCCATTGTATTCCTTCTTCGGCTTGTCACACTCTTTGACAAAGTGACCAAAATCTTGTCAATTAGAACATCATACTTTAAGTTTATCAAAATCAACCCTCTTGTTCAAAGTAGGTAGATCTTTCCCAGTTCTCTTCTTACACTTCTTTACTTTACGTACGATCATTGACATATTCCACTTCAAATCCATCAACTCCAAATCATCCGGATCAAACTAGTCATAGACTTCATCAGTAAGTTCGCTCGCGGCAATTTTACCACTCACCAAATTTTCATAAGAGCTCATGAACGCGCTTAGGAAATAAAAATGTTGTTCAGCTTCCTTCTTGTTCACATTTGGTGGTAGAGCTGAAGCATTACCAATACCTGTCGGTCCCGTATATATCGCTCAATCACTCACTATCGTTGTCGTAACCCACACGTTAGTGTAGACAAGAAGGTTAACAACTTGCTATTTAGGGGAAGAAAATAGGTTATTAATGGCAGAAACAATAACACACTAAATGTTGCTTAATCGACACAAAGGTAACAAACACACACTTTAACTTAAGATTTCCATTTAATAATAAGTCAGATACAAACGAAAATCGATTAGGGTTTCAGTTTTTCCGTACAAGATAAAGAAAGCCGTCAAAATCAACAGGTGTAAGGTCTGGTGTCGTGTCGTGTTTTGTAGGCGTGCCCTAAATTATTCCTTCTATAGGCCTGCTCTGACACCTGACATTCCTTTTAAAAACCCTAATGAAAGAGAAATTAGATATTCAAACGAAATACAAAAGATTCTAAGTGTAAACATGTCTTCGAGCAAGCTTTGAAGCATTTGTCTTTGTCAAGCAGACCTGATAACCATAAACAGTGTTGGTAAATAGTTCTCCGGGCAGACTTTACTTCGGTTATTTTCCTTAGAAAATATCCATCTAACAGAATTCAATGTCCTTGACTATATTAAACTTTTCTCGATATAGTCCTATGAGCAAACTTGTTCTTCAGAGATCCCTTCAACTCTTTGTTAACTTTAACTTATTGAACAAACCAAAGTGTGTTGATAACACTGTAGCTTGTCCTAAGTTGAACCTTGCTAGAAAAAGTCATTAGCATATTTATTTATCAACTTCCTTCTTGCCTGCTGAGACCACTTTTATTAAGAATAAACCTTGCTAGATCTTCCAAAAGACTTGGTATCAGCTTGGTTTATCCAAGGGTTTGCTAGGAAATAAACCTTGCTTGACTAGAAGAACAACCTTGCTAGACAAAGAGAAGTATGCTTGAACTTCCACTTATGAAGACTTCAAGAAGATATCCTTACTTAGCCATTTTCAGAGAGTGTTTAGAAGATTCCTGTCACACCCCGGTCGTAATTGGCGGAAAAACCGAGGCGTGGCGACGGGGTCGTGATTGATTGAGCACAATAGATTTAAAAGTCTAAATGCATAAACTTAAAACATGTCAACATTTCAACAATTCAACAGGTAGCAAATTCGTTCCATTACAACAGATAATGCTAACATCAATCCTAAATGTCTTCCATCTAAGGCCTCTATCAGCTATTTGCTACTTCCTGCTTCATTTCCTGAAAACATGTAACAAAACGTCAACTACATAAAGTAGATGAGTGAATTCATAGGTTTAAGGAAAAAGGGATTATACACAAGCATACTAGACTAAGTTGTAGGGGTTTATATATAGGGTGTACCATCGGCTAACCCACCACTCCTACAACTTATCCTACCATGCTTGGGTATAAAGCCCGGTTTTAAAAAGGTTTGTAAGACAAGACAAGCGTACCAGACTAGGTTGTAGGGGTTTATATATAGGGTGTACCATCGGCTAACCCTCCACTCCTACAACCTACTCTGCTAAGCTTGTTTATATTTGTAAATCCAAGGTATAAAGATAGGTCAACTAATAATGTAGTGATAAGGCCTACACAAGCATACTAGACTAAGTTGTAGGGGTTTATGTATAGGGTGTACCATCGGCTAACCCACCACTCCTACAACATATCCTACTATGCTTGGGTATGCTTATCAACTCAACCAAGACTGCAAGAGTTATGTATAATGATCCCAAGTATTATTCCCATGCATACAGGTGTAATGATATCAAGGATATATGTATAAAGATACCAAAGAATCATATGTCACCATGTCTTGATGATAATGATGATAATGCATAATGATCACACGAGACCTGACATCAACCCACACAAGACCACACGATGCTACTTGATTTCCATGATGGTAACCCAAATCGATCACTTTGGATACCATGAGAGAATTCTAAAGCGTCCACTTTAGTATCTCTTGGATTCCTAATCGATCACTTAGGAAATCCTTCGGATTCTTAATCGAACACTTAAGAACCCCATAGGTCACGTGTATTCTAAATCGAACACTTTAGAATCCCACATCTAGTGACGGCCTGTCTACCAATCGACCACTTGGAGACCAAACATATGCACTAGTGTGACCTATACTGCCTATGTTCACACGACCACTAGACTGTCCAATGAATGATGTGTTTTCATGATAATGTATAACGGGCACATGACTTTGATTTCCAAACGTCCATTGTTCCCTAAGCGATCAATGATTCCCATGTTTACTCCTGAATAACTGATTAGACATACACAACTTCCGAGAAAGTTAAGGTATGAGTAACCTGCCATGATTACTTGTTTCCCCAATGTTCATTGTTTGCAAAAGATTTGCCAAGAATGTCTATGATAAAGAATGTTTGAATAAATGAGTTTTGTCAAAATGTGTACAGTTACCATGTTTCCACCGCAATGATTTGAAAAGCTTAAAAGAAAAAGGGGGCTATGAACTCACCTTGTTGGCTAAGTATGGTTGCTAGGGTGGTCGAGTGCTGCCAAACGTCGATCCTCTAAGTCTAGACAAGGACATAATAGGTTAACAACACGCTTTAAGTCTAAGAGTATAAGCCTACGCGACCTCGAGCAAAAACCAAGATTTAAAGTTGAAAACAAGCTGATTCTGGCACATTCGGTCGAATAAGGGCAGGTTCGATCGAATCAGCTACTTGTTCGGTCGAATATGGTACTGGTTCGGTCAAAGGGGCTGGGAAGAACACGTTCAGTCGATTGAGGACTCGTTCGGTCGAGTAGGATGTACATTCGGTCGAATACAATCGTATTCGGTCGAATGTGTATTCTGATTCGGTTAGTCTGTTCGTTTGCCCACTGGTTCGACCGAATGGTCTCTTGTTCGACCGAATAGGAGATGGTTCGACCGAATAGGGGTCTATTCGACTCCTTCAAGCCGGATGACGGAGAAACCTACGGGATTTTGACGATTTTCATGATTTTTTTCGCCCAAAATCAATGTTTTATACATGGAAATGCTCGGAATCCATAGGGCTATTGATTCCTAACGTTTATAACAACAAAAGTATGCTTTTTGACACCGATAATGACGATTTTTGACCAAGAACACACTTGAAACATAAGTTGGGGTTTTTGCTCGATTCGGGGCCGGATTTGATGATAAAAACGTATGATTTTCAAGAAGATCTTACCAAAAACAACAATAAACAGATTGGTGAACTCGAATTTTGGATTGAACAACTTTCTCTCACTACTCTCTCTCTAGAATTGGGGTGTTTGGGTGTGGGTGTGGAAGAGATGAAAGAAAATGGTGGAGTTTGTTCTTGCACTACGCTTATATACTCGGTTCTATCGGGTTCGGGTTTCGGTTACCTACGGGTCAAGGCTAGCTGAGTTCATAAGTTTTAACGAGCTAGAACTTTTCAGTAAAAATTTATAAAAATCATTTTTCAAGTAATCGCTTGAAATCTTTTTAAATAAAAACCTTTTATTTTTCGAAAACACAAAATTAGTATTTTTCAAACATAAAAGTTCTTTTTATGAAATAAACATTTTTAGCTGAAATAAACAGATTTTCCAATGATATGGATTCCGAACTTATCGTCCAGAACCCAAAGTGTATAGTTTCCGATGATTTCTTGATTTTAGTTTACCAGTCAAATTCCAGGGCGTTACATCCTCCCCAACTTAGAGGAATTTCGTCCCGAAATTTAGATTTTTAGTATACTTGATGCAACGATGATTAAGATTACATGATCCCATGATGACCACTATGCGCCACTACTTCTAATATTCGTCTCAGATACCACCCAAATCAAGCTGAAGGGGCTTATATATACGGTGTACCGGCGGCTAACCCACCACTCCTTCAACCTTACTTGAGTGTCTCCTTCGACTCCTATTAGGTTAATGACACACAGGACGACACACTATTTTCCACTACAAGGCATCACCCTCAAGCTTTACATCAGACATATTCATTTCGGATTGAAGGGGTTTATATATAGGGTGTACCAGCGGCTAACCCACCACTCCTTCAATCTTCTGTGAATAATTCCCTCAATAATTCTTGAATTTAATGTCTCACAGCTGCCACGCTAACTATAAGTCCCTAATTCCAAGTTTCGCTTCAGACATATTCAACTCGTGCTGAAGGGGTTTATATATAGGGTGTACCGGCGGCTAACCCACCACTCCTTCAACCTTTGTCGAATAATTTCCCTACACGAACCTTGAGTTCACGACTCCTAGTTGCACAATAGCATATTGCTTATACACGTATACACCTGTGACCTTGATGCAATTATATTCCGGACTATAATTACGAGTTCACCTTGTATCAATGTATAAACTCTATTGCGTGCGGCTAGAAAATTTGACACGACACCACACACATACACACAACCATGCTCCATGAATGCTAGAATGATGACAAATTTTGGCTTAAATGATGTATAAATTCCCCAAGGTTTATATGATTGAGTAGATATGACTTGTGCTTTCCAGCATGAGCCCTGAGTAGCCAAAATTTGTGGATGCAAATAAAAGAATACTTATAAGCATAACAAGGCAACATGATATTCATTGAATAACACAGTGATTTGATACATGCTGCAGATTTATATTGACTTCTAGACAATTAGATTACAAGAATATAGACTAAGAGAACAGATGAGGGTAATTCTCCTTCATCTGATCTTCGCGTTCCCATGTAAACTCGGGTCCGCGTTTGTTATTCCATCGAACTTTCACAAGCGGTATGCGGCTACGCTTGGTCTTCTTGACCTCGCGATCCATGATCTCGACGGGTTCTTCAACGAAAAGCAGATTGTCGCTAATTCGAACCTCGTCGACGGGAATGTGAAGGGCCTCGTCAACAAGACACTTCTTTAATTGCGAAACATGAAAAACGTTGTGAACTCTACTGAGTTCCGGTGGCAGCTCAAGACGATAGGCAACTGGTCCGATCCTTTCAAGGATTTTGAATGGTCCAACATACCTAGGAGCGAACTTTCCCTTCTTCCCGAAACGGACTATGCCCTTCCAGGGGGAAACTTTCAGCATGACACGGTCACCAACTTGAAACTCGAGTGGCTTGCGTCGTTTGTCGGCGTAGTACTTATGCCGGCAACGAGCGTCTTTGAGTCGCTGTTGAATGAAAGCAATTTGATCGGTTGTCTCCTGTATTAGTTCGGGGCCGATGATCTGCGAATCCCCGGTCTCGGACCAACACAAGGGAGAGCGACACTTGCGGCCGTAAAGAGCTTCAAACGGCGCGCATTTAATGGTAGCGTGGTAACTATTGTTGTAAGAAAATTCTGCCAGTGGCAGATGAGCTTCCCAACTACTACCGAAATCGAGGATACAAGCTCTCAACATGTCTTCTAGGGTTTGTATGGTCTTCTCGCTCTGCCCATCAGTTTCTGGATGATAGGAAGAGCTAAGCTTCACACTTGTCCCAAAGGCCTTTTGCAAAGATTTCCAGAACCTGGAAGAAAAACTGCTGTCACGATCAGACGTGATGCCCTTAGGCACACCGTGACGGGAAACGATCTCACGAATGTATACCCGCGCCAACTTTTCCGTAGTGTAGTCTTCACGAACCGGGATAAAGTGGGCGGATTTTGTTAGAATGTCCACAATAACCCAAATTGAGTCATGACCGCTAGGCGTCCGTGGTAGCTTGGTGATGAAATCCATAACTAACTCTTCCCACTTCCACTGAGGAATAATAGGTTGTTGAAGTAGCCCAGACGGCCTTTGATGCTCTGTCTTGACTTGCGAACAAGTCAAACATCTCATCACGTACGAAGCGATATCTTTCTTCATCCCGGGCCACCAATAATGGGGTTTAAGATCTTGATACATCTTGTTGCTGCCTGGATGAATCGAGTATCTGGACTTGTGGGCTTCATTTAGAATAAGCGTCCGAAGAGGCTCAGAGTTCGGGATCCACGCTCGGTCAAGAAAATAGAGGATGCTGTCTGACTTGGTTTCGAATTTCTGCTCGGCTCCACATGACAAAACGCCCTTGAGATCACCATTCACAAGCGCTTGATTCTGAGCTTCATGAATTAAGGAAGGAAGGTTGGATTGAATCCGAATAGAGTACAGCTGGGTCCTTTCTTTACGACTCAATGCGTCAGCCACCACATTAGCCTTTCCCGGGTGGTAGCGAATTTCACAATCGTAATCGCTGAGAAGTTCGACCCAGCGTCGCTGCCTCATGTTCAACTCTTTCTGATTGAGGATGTGTTGTAAGCTCTTGTGATCGGTAAAAATGACACACTTTGTACCGTACAGGTAATGTCTCCAGATTTTTAGGGCAAACACCACTGCACCCAGCTCCAGGTCATGTGTGGCGTAGTTCTTCTCGTGCACCTTGAGTTGTCGAGAAGCGTAAGCGATGACCTTCCCTCGTTGCATTAAAACGCAACCGAGGCCCTGATTCGAAGCATCGCAATAAACGGTAAAGTCATCGTCACCTTCCGGAAGTGATAGAATCGGTGCATGGCAAAGCTTATTCTTCAGAGTTTGGAAAGCTTCCTCTTGATCTTGTCCCCACACGAAAGGTTCCCCTTTCTGGGTCAAAGTGGTTAAAGGCAAGGCAATCCTGGAGAAGTTGGAGATAAATCGGCGGTAGTAACCGGCCAGACCAAGAAATGAACGGATTTCGGTAGGTGTTTTAGGCGCTACCCAATTTCTGATGGCTTCTATCTTGGAAGGGTCGACGTGAATGCCGTCGACATTGATGACATGTCCCAAGAATTGAACTTCCCTTAGCCAAAATTCACACTTGGAGAACTTGGCATATAGTTGCTCTCTCCTGAGAAGCTCCAAAATAAGCCTGAGATGAAGCTCATGATCGGTCCTCGAACAAGAATAAATGAGAATATCGTCTATGAAAACAATGACAAACTGATCAAGATATGGACGGCAGACGCGATTCATCAGATCCATGAAGATGGCGGGAGCATTGGTCATTCCAAAAGGCATAACCATGAACTCGTAATGACCATAACGAGTTCGGAACGCAGTTTTCGGGATATCCTCTTCCAGAACACGCAACTGATGGTAACCAGAACGCAGATCGATCTTAGAGAAAAACGTAACACCCTGGAGCTGATCAAAGAGATCATCAATTCTCGGTAACGGGTACCGATTTTTGATGGTGAGTTTATTAAGCTCCCGGTAGTCAATGCACATACGGAAAGTCCCGTCCTTCTTTTTGACGAAGAGTACTGGGGCTCCCCATGGAGACGAGCTAGGGCGAATGAATCCCTTGCTAAGAAGTTCTTGAAGCTGATTTGATAATTCTTGAAGTTCCGACAGAGCTAGACGATACGGTGCCTTAGCAATAGGGAGAGCACCAGGAATAAGATCGATACGAAATTCCACCTGCCTGCTAGGAGGAAGTCCAGGCAGATCTTCGGGAAAAACATCAGAAAATTCACGCGCAACTGGAATGTCCTGCAGTCTCTTGTCTTCGGATTCCTTGAGAGTAACATGAACTAGAATGCGGGATACTTCTTTCGAAGGTACCGACTGGACTTTAAGCAAGAGACGATCCTTAGGCATCCACCCGATTTTTCGCCTTGAATAGTTAGAATTTCGCCAGAAGGTAAAGGGATACGAATAAGTTTCTCGGCGCAGATTACTTCCGCGTGATTGCTGGACAGCCAGTCCATTCCCAAAACTAGATCGAAGCTTCCAAGACGAAAAGGTATAAGGTCAATACTGAACGATGTGGTGACAAGAGTAAGGGTGCAATTTCGGATGACAGACTTCACTTGTTTGGACTCTCCACTAGCAAGTTCAACAGAAAAGGCAGGGTCCAACTCGGAAATTTTTAATTTCAGCAAAGGAACCAATTCGCAAGAAACATAGCTCCTATCAGCTCCTGTATCAAATAGGACAGACACCCAGTTGTTGTTAAGAATAAACGTACCAGTAATAACATCGGGGTTTTGGCGTGCTTCGGCAGCTCCAATGGTAAAAGCCCTCCCGCGAGCTGGAGGGATGTTGGTGACGCGGGGGCATCGATTTCTGTAATGGTCCATAGCGCCACACTCGAAGCAGCCTCGAGCAGGGTTAGGCTGAGGGTTAGCATTCCCCACAGCCAGTTGGTTGCCAGGACTCCTGCATCGCTCCACCAGGTGCCCGAATCGTCCACAATTCGTGCACTTGCGGAACGACTCTCTAGTTGGGTGATGATGATAAGAACATAAGTTGCACTTGGGATGTAGCCCAGTATATTCCTTTCTTGGTCTTCCCTGAGCTGTTGTGGCTGGAGCGGGGGCTATGAAGTTGATAGGCGTAGCATCAGTGATTGCAGCTAAGTTGGTCGCTTTCCGCTTCCTATTGCTCCCCTTTTTCGCTTTCCCCTCGGAGGATTTGCCCTTATCCTGTTGCAGAACACCAGACTTGAGCTGTTCCCTGGTCAGACGGGCAGTGAGATCGATCGCTGCCTTAAGTGTAGTGGGGTCAACTCCAACCGCAATGCCCCTCATGGAGTCCGGAAGACCGCTGATGTATTGCTCGACAGCGCGAGAAGCTGGGGTAACCATATGGGGCACCAATAAGGAGAGTTCATGAAATCTCTCCGTGTACTTCATGTGATCCGCGCCCTTCATCATGTGCGCCCTAAACTCAGCCTCTAGTTTCTGGATCTCGGTTCTCGGAACGAACTCCTGCGTGACTAGCTCAACAAACTCAGCCCAGGGCAGGGCTAGGGCCGCGTCTCGTCCACTGGTTCTTATCTCGTTATTCCACCACGTGAGAGCCCGTTTGTGGAACATACTCGCCGCTAATTTGACCCTGAGTTCATCCGGGCAGGAGCACATGTTGAATGAAGCTTCGACTTTCTCGAACCACTGGAGAAGACCAGCGGCTCCCTCGGTTCCACTAAAACTTGTAGGCCTAGTGTTGGTAAAAGCCTTATAGAGCTTATCGGCCTGAAGAGTGGGATTCGGTTCTGGGGCTTGTGGTGCACCCGAGGTTCCTTCTTGCCTCATGTTGTTTACCAGACCCGGGAGAACTGCTGCAATTTGCTGCGCTATGAGGGCAGCGAGGTCAGCGGGGTCAGCATTGACGGATGAGCGACGAGGAGGCATTCTATAAAAGAATAAGAATGCGCATTAGTTAAATTGAGAATAAAGAATAACTGGATAAGGAATTGCCAAAGAGTACATCGCTACTTGATTCACAGTTAATGATGCAACACATAAGCACATAGCAAGCATATAAGTGTGGGCATGTGATAGTGATGCATGAATTATCTAGAGTCAAGGGTCCTAGGTTATAGTCTAGGTCGGTTTCCTAATTCCCTATAACCATTGGCTCTGATACCAATCTGTCACACCCCGGTCGTAATTGGCGGAAAAACCGAGGCGTGGCGACGGGGTCGTGATTGATTGAGCACAATAGATTTTAAAGTCTAAATGCATAAACTTAAAACACGTCAACATTTCAACAATTCAACAGGTAGCAAATTCGTTCCATTACAACAGATAATGCTAACATCAATCCTAAATGTCTTCCATCTAAGGCCTCTATCAGCTATTTGCTACTTCCTGCTTCATTTCCTGAAAACATGTAACAAAACGTCAACTACATAAAGTAGATGAGTGAATTCATAGGTTTAAGGAAAAAGGGATTATACACAAGCATACTAGACTAAGTTGTAGGGGTTTATATATAGGGTGTACCATCGGCTAACCCACCACTCCTACAACTTATCCTACCATGCTTGGGTATAAAGCCCGGTTTTAAAAAGGTTTGTAAGACAAGACAAGCGTACCAGACTAGGTTGTAGGGGTTTATATATAGGGTGTACCATCGGCTAACCCTCCACTCCTACAACCTACTCTGCTAAGCTTGTTTATATTTGTAAATCCAAGGTATAAAGATAGGTCAACTAATAATGTAGTGATAAGCCCTACACAAGCATACTAGACTAAGTTGTAGGGGTTTATGTATAGGGTGTACCATCGGCTAACCCACCACTCCTACAACATATCCTACTATGCTTGGGTATGCTTATCAACTCAACCAAGACTGCAAGAGTTATGTATAATGATCCCAAGTATTATTCCCATGCATACAGGTGTAATGATATCAAGGATATATGTATAAAGATACCAAAGAATCATATGTCACCATGTCTTGATGATAATGATGATAATGCATAATGATCACACGAGACCTGACATCAACCCACACAAGACCACACGATGCTACTTGATTTCCATGATGGTAACCCAAATCGATCACTTTGGATACCATGAGAGAATTCTAAAGCGTCCACTTTAGTATCTCTTGGATTCCTAATCGATCACTTAGGAAATCCTTCGGATTCTTAATCGAACACTTAAGAACCCCATAGGTCACGTGTATTCTAAATCGAACACTTTAGAATCCCACATCTAGTGACGGCCTGTCTACCAATCGACCACTTGGAGACCAAACATATGCACTAGTGTGACCTATACTGCCTATGTTCACACGACCACTAGACTGTCCAATGAATGATGTGTTTTCATGATAATGTATAACGGGCACATGACTTTGATTTCCAAACGTCCATTGTTCCCTAAGCGATCAATGATTCCCATGTTTACTCCTGAATAACTGATTAGACATACACAACTTCCGAGAAAGTTAAGGTATGAGTAACCTGCCATGATTACTTGTTTCCCCAATGTTCATTGTTTGCAAAAGATTTGCCAAGAATGTCTATGATAAAGAATGTTTGAATAAATGAGTTTTGTCAAAACGTGTACAGTTACCATGTTTCCACCCCAATGATTTGAAAAGCTTAAAAGAAAAAGGGGGCTATGAACTCACCTTGTTGGCTAAGTATGGTTGCTAGGGTGGTCGAGTGCTGCCAAACGTCGATCCTCTAAGTCTAGACAATGACATAATAGGTTAACAACACGCTTTAAGTCTAAGAGTATAAGCCTACGCGACCTCGAGCAAAAACCAAGATATAAAGTTGAAAACAAGCTGATTCTGGCACATTCGGTCGAATAAGGGCAGGTTCGATCGAATCAGCTACTTGTTCGGTCGAATATGGTACTGGTTCGGTCAAAGGGGCTGGGAAGAACACGTTCAGTCGATTGAGGACTCGTTCGGTCGAGTAGGATGTACATTCGGTCGAATACAATCGTATTCGGTCGAATGTGTATTCTGATTCGGTTAGTCTGTTCGTTTGCCCACTGGTTCGACCGAATGGTCTCTTGTTCGACCGAATAGGGGTCTATTCGACTCCTTCAAGCCGGATGACGGAGAAACCTACGGGATTTTGACGATTTTCATGATTTTTTCGCCCAAAATCAATGTTTTATACATGGAAATGCTCGGAATCCATAGGGCTATTGATTCCTAACGTTTATAACAACAAAAGTATGCTTTTTGACACCAAAAATGACGATTTTTGACCAAGAACACACTTGAAACATAAGTTGGGGTTTTTGCTCGATTCGGGGCCGGATTTGATGATAAAAACGTATGATTTTCAAGAAGATCTTACCAAAAACAACAATAAACAGATTGGTGAACTCGAATTTTGGACTGAACAACTTTCTCTCACTACTCTCTCTCTAGAATTGGGGTGTTTGGGTGTGGGTGTGGAAGAGATGAAAGAAAATGGTGGAGTTTGTTCTTGCACTACGCTTATATACTCGGTTCTATCGGGTTCGGGTTTCGGTTACCTACGGGTCAAGGCTAGCTGAGTTCATAAGTTTTAACGAGCTAGAACTTTTCAGTAAAAATTTATAAAAATCATTTTTCAAGTAATCGCTTGAAATCTTTTTAAATAAAAACCTTTTATTTTTCGAAAACACAAAATTAGTATTTTTCAAACATAAAAGTTCTTTTTATGAAATAAACATTTTTAGCTGAAATAAACAGATTTTCCAATGATATGGATTCCGAACTTATCGTCCAGAACCCAAAGTGTATAGTTTCCGATGATTTCTTGATTTTAGTTTACCAGTCAAATTCCAGGGCGTTACAATTCCTATCTTCATTATGTCTTTTCCTCATCCCAACAGTCTCCCCCTAGATTGAAACACCTCAGCTGTACCAAAACACCTCTAAGGTTATATACACTTAGCCAAATACACATTAAATTTCAAAATGAAATTACATAACGTAATAAAAAATATTTCCAGTTGGAATTATCTCCCATTGACATTACAAAGTAAGCCTAAGCTAATAAATAACCTTATCTTCTTGAGGTTGAGGCTTCCATCCTTCTATCCAACCTTACAGCTGCGGCACTTTCTTTAAAAATGAATAACTGACTGTGGTTAGGATGTTTAGAGGGCAGAGTCCATCTGATTATATCCTCGAGGTCCTCCACATGTAGAAATTCTAAATCCGTGTCCTCCTTGATGATGCCCAAGGCCAGTCCATCATAGTTTATGAGAATGAAGGATCCATCTTTTTCTTCATAGAGAATTCTTGTAATCCTTCCATTTCTCTGGACTTCTTAGTTGGGCCTTGTCATCTACCGCCTCATATTCAAACACTCCATCATATTTGCAAGAGGGTTTTAGATTTGGTCTTTGACTTGTAAGTTTCTTCAATATACCTTATCTCCTTTAGCTTTTTCACCCTTATATTCCTCTCATACTCAGATAGTTTGGATTTCCTCTTTTTACTTAGCATGGGGAACCCTTTCCTGGCTTCATTCCTGAGATGCTTAGATAGTTCATTCTGTTGTCTTCCAGCAAGCCTATGTCTGTTATGATAATCATATAAATTCATGGTTGCCATCTTAGCCAGCTGCTCCTTCTTGAACTCCAAAAAGTCATCCTTAAACACAATCTCCCTCAAATCTCCACTTTTCATAACCACTTTTAAAGATTCAGTTTGAGCATCAAAGAAGAGCCTCTTAGGTAGGTCCACATCAGATGGTGGCCTTTGTTGTCTCTGGTGTGTGGCTTTGTGGTTCGGATTGAGACACTTACAGCTGAAGGTCTTGAAGTATGTTTCTTCTTTGTGATAGGGACCAACCCTCACACGCCCAAATTTCTTTTCAAATAAATCCACAATTTTATCCTTAGGCGGCACAATCAGCTCCAAATAGTTTTCACCCTCCTTTGCCATATTAGTAATCATTCCCATTATCTCATCATCAGTTGGAGCTTCAGGGACAGATCTTTGTGTTCCAATTATCTCCCCATTGGGTCCACACTGGAATTGTAGGAGTTTTCTCTGTTCGACTTCAAATTTTCCCACTCAACCTTTTCTTTGCAAAATAAGTCTTTCGACTAACTTTTACCAAGGTTGTCAAAAACACCTTCAGCCATGCCTTTGCTGAACATCAAGCCTTTGAGGGTCTTGATCTTGTTTTCGTCTTCCCATGGCTCTATATTCTCCATTGGTTCTTCTTTGACAAACACCACAAAAGGAACCTTTGATGATTTGGTCTTTTCAGCCTCATACCTTGATAATATTTCTTCCCTGCCCAGGCCTTTTGTTTCATCACTTCTGCCTCTTGCCTCCATCAACCTGTCAAAAAGATTTAATTGTTCATCTTCCCACTGCAACTTCTCCTTTTCAGCCAGGGTCATGATTCTAGGTCTTTTAGTTGTTGCTTCAAATTTGATCTTTCTTGATATTCTTTTGTGGAGAATTTCGACTTGTTCCCTACTTAGTTCCAACAAGTTCAATAGAAAAACCACGTTCTATTAACAATATGCATTTTTCTTCAAACTTGTCATATAATCCTTCAAGTCCTTCATGTTGTGTGCCAGCTTTCTTCATTCTTTCCAATTCATCCTTTTTGACTGCCTCAACAGTGACATTGTCGGCTTCTTCCAATTCAGTGAACTTCATGTGGCTCAGCTGCTTTTCAGAATGCCTATGTAGTCTCAAATAAGCCCTGAATTTTTGTGAATTACGATTCTTCTTTACCGTCTTTTTTCTTAATATACACCACTTCACCATCCAACAACTCATGCTGCTCCACATCTGTCATTGGAGCTAGGGTATCAAATTTGTATCCATGATTAATCAGACTCATAATTAATGGATTTCTCATTTTGGCATTATCCAACATATCTTGTATATTCTCCATGTGCTCATCAGTCATTGTCACATCAGGGGTATCAACAGTGTTATCAACATCATTGTCAGATAAGTGATCAAGAGCTTCAATTCTTGGTTCATTAACCTCATGCTCAGTATGTACATCATCAGGCACAATGGATTGTAATGGGACAACCTTGTCAGTACTTTCCATCTCCTTTGGGCTTTCCACAAAATATCTAGTCCTTTTAGGATTGCCTGCACTCTTGCTCCTCCTCACATACTTTTATCCATACTTACCCCATGTTTTAGGGTCCCATTCTTCTGGATGTTTCTTCAAGTATTCCTTCGCTATTTTCACCAATTGTTAAGATAGAATTCGATTGACAGACTCTCCAACTTCATGAGGAATTACTTGCTTAGTTGAATCATCATTAATGTTTTTAGCAGTGGTTGGAGTTGGTCCCTCTTATTCAGAGTTTTTCAGATTTACTATGACAAGAGCTAGGGTGTTGTCAACCTCATAAATTTGTTTAAGCTTAATCAAGCTTTCAATCACCTCCTGGTCTAGCTCCCCTTCTTCATTCAAAGTTTTATTGATCTGAGCCTCCTCCAACAGTTTTTCTTGCTGTTCAATTTCCTGCTCTGTAAAAGATTTTGCAATCCTTTCTCTTTCTATCATCTCATTCAAAGTATTAGCAAGCCTTTTGGCAGCTTGTTCATCGATTTCATTAATACCAAGAATGCCATCAATGGATTTTTTATTTTGAATGTTCAGAGGCTGTAATTGCTCTTCACTTTCAGCAATGGATTTCCTCCTTTTATCATCAGTTTCCCTCACCACTTCTGGTTCACTAGGAAAATTGTCAATCAAATCCTCCATTTCCTTATCATCATTTTCATTAATAGCCTCCTTCTCAACCACATTCTCCTTTTCTGCATTCTCAACATCATTAACCTCCTTTTCAATTTCCTTCTCTACATTCTTCTCAACTTCTTTTTCTACAATCATATCATTGACATTATAATCTTGTTCTCCACCATCTAATTGATCTGCATCGTAATCACAATCGTTAATACTCCTCTCTTCACTATCATCCTCCTCATCACTTTCTCTATACAAATCACATAGTGCTTTCAGTGTATCCTCCCTCACAACATTCACATCCTCCTACATAATATCATCTTCATTGGCTATAGGCAGATTCTCCCATTGTTTCGGTGTAGCTGAAGTCTTCTCAACCTCAACTTCCAGGGTTTGAATCTTTTGTTGTGCCTGAGCCAACAGAGATTCCAGTTCAGCATTCCTCTTTTTCAAATCATCATTTTTCCTCCTCAAATCCACATTCTCAATAACAACATCCATGTATCTGCCAAATAAGTGAGCACCAGGGGAAGGAGATCTAGAAGGTGTATCTGAGAAAGGGTCAGGAATGGTTGTTTGGGGTTGGATGGGTTCATGGGTTTGGTTTATGGGTTGGTCAACCATTTTTTTTTGGCTTGGGGATTGATAGGTTGTGTTAGGCAGGTTTAGTAAATGTGCCTGAACATATTGAGGAATGCAAGGTTCATGGGTAGGTTGGTCTTGTGTTTGGATTATAGGTTGGTTTAGGATTTAGGTTTAGGGTTGGGTTAAGTTTGGGTTTAAGGTGGGCTTAGGTCAAGGTTTGGTGTTGGTGGGGATGGGATGAATGGTTCATTGTGTTGGTTTTGGGGTGGAGATGTGGTTTGTGGTTGTGATATGTGTCAGGGTTCTTTGGATACCATATCCCCAAATCAGGTTCTCCTTTCAAGTATCTAAAAATCCTCTTGATAGCAGTCATATGAGACATCGTTGGACTTGATTGGAATATTGCACAAACACAGACAACAGATATAATATATGGCCTTGAAGCAACCAGATACGTTAGAGATCCAATTTTTGCTCTATACTCATCTTCATCAACAGGTTCCCCTTTTCATCAGCAATCATCTTTTCATTGGTGTCCATTGGAGTTGAACACTACAACAAAAAGGGCTTTTTAGTACGCCCAAAAGCGTCCTAAAATGCTATTTTATAGGACCTTTCATTTAATAGGACCAACGAGAAAAGCGTTTCATGTAATGGGGTCGTAATAAGTCCCGAAACTCAGAAAGTGTCCTGATATCCCAAATATGATTATGAAACCAAATTTATGGTCGCATAAATTATCCATTAACAACCCAAAAGGCATCCCAATAAAAACATATTAGGAGACTTTTACAATATTTAAACATGTGCTTATCTACCTTTAATCTTTTGATACACTAACAAGCGCCCTTAAAAATTAATTTATAAGACCGTTATGATGTAACATTATAGATACTTTAGTACCAAGAAAAAAAGTCTTGATATCCCAAAATAAGATTATGAACCAATTTTATAGTCGCTTAATATATTCATTAACAACCCAAAAAACGTCTCAAAAAAAACATATTATGACACTTTTACAGTGTTACGATACATTTATGGACATCTGAATATTAAAAGAAATAAAACTTCATTATATTAAATAAGTCTGTTCATAACGAAAACACTAAACATAAATACGTTATAACATTATCCAACATAAACTCTTGTAACATTCAACAAAAAAAAATTGAAAGCAATAAAACAAACAAGCACCATAAAATCCCGAGTCATCATGCGTCCTCAATCCTCCCGGACTACCTACAAATAAACCATCCATGTATAAGCATTAAAGCATTATAATTATTCGTATCCAAAATTTTGGCCTACAACTTATTTGTTCCTGAAGTGACAAAGGCGGATCATGGTATAGTTCATAACTCTTGACCTCCAGTTCTTCACCTCCTGCCCAAATGATTTCAATATCCAGCCTTCAGCATCATCTTCTGGAATATCAAAATTTGTCTACAAATGGAACAAGTCAAATGAGAAATAAGTACTTTAGTCATTAACATATAGATTTTTAATTATGTACCTTTAGGAGTTTAAGAAACACTTGTTTTTTAGCGTCCTTAACCTTATTCCATGGTTTATAAATCGGACAATACTTTCCACTCCTTGTAAGGATTCCCATGAAATGAGTAAGTTGACTACTTTTGTCATTAATAGGTTGTCCATGTACACTAACTAAAATTGGAATTCTATACTGTTGAGATGGTTATATGGGCATACGGTCACAGAAAAAAAAAGAGAAGATGAGTGTTTGAGGACCTCATCATAAAGAACTTTCACAATCTTCTCCTGCATATATAAAGCCAAGAAATAACTATACTAATCGGCCATCAATGTTGCAGTCATCTAAAAGTATATGAATTAAGCCCCTTTTGCAGTTTTAGATGATTTGATTTTACACACATCCTATTGCCTAAATTCTAATCATGAAAATCATACCAATCTACAAATCTTCAAATTCAGTCAATACTAGCAATAACATGTGATTCAATTGAATTCAATCCCTAATTTCCCTAAAATTTATGCATAGAGCCGATTCAACTTCTGCTTTGCCACTACGTTGTCCACTGTTTATGTTACAAATTGTAAATCAATTATATTATATGACAGTTTAGATATACTGATGATTAAATTTATAAACTTACCACTTTACCAGACATTAATTACATCATCTACTTTCTAGTGAGCCAATAATATCCCTCATTGTATCTGAAACAAACGAAGCTATATATAATGGTTCTTTATTTGGGTGTCGTTACCTATTGAAAGTAAAAATAATAAATAAATATAAAACAATATTACGTACTGCAGGCATCATTGCTGAAATAATAACCAACAAACACGCTAACATAAGTTTTTTTGTTTTCTAAAAAAGGTCATGAATCCTCCGGGCCACGAGCGTTAACCCACAGATAGCCACTGCACTTGCCTTCCATTTCCTTTTCATCCATTATATCTGAAGCTAATTGTGAAGCATAAAAAAATATTATAAGAATTTATGAGCTCAGCGTTTAATAAAAACTTAAAGAAACAAGAAAAGTTACCTCATGGTATTCTAATTTTTGAGGCCATGATAGTGCATTAAACTCAATGAACCGATGGAGTCTCTCTGATATATATCCTTCTGTTCAGTAAGGTTTCTGCATCAATGTAATGTACTAATATGTATCTCTATGAAAGAAAAGATCAATAAAGTTCTGCATCCGCTAAGGATAAAATAGTTATTAAAAATTATAAAAGTTGAATATTATACTAATATTAATAGTAAATCAGTATTAATAATAATAATAATAACAACAACAACAACATAAACAAATCTATTAGTGAATATATAGCAACAATTTCGTTATTAAACTTAGATGCTTATGGTTTCTTCTTGAAATAACTCTCCAACATATCTGCACATTGAACAGTTTGTAGGGGTGTTCTCGGTTCGGTTTAAAACCGTGAAACCGCCTAAACTTGTCATCGGTTTGTTTCCTGGTTGGTTTTTCCTATTAGTTTTCAGGCTTTCGGTCCCAAAATTTAACAACCTTAGTGAACGATTTGGTTAGTGGTTTACACCGGAAATTGGCCGTATAAAACCAAACCATAAGAATATACTATTCAGAATTTTCAATTGTTATATTTATTATGCTTAATTCATATGGGCAAAGTTTATTAAGTTTATTAAATCATAGGCTAGTCATTTTGTTCTATAATAGGGTGTTGAAGGTCAATACTACGGATTTATAGTCTTAAACTATACAATCCCTAAATATAAAATTTAATCTTGATGCTAATATTTAAACAAATTGGCGCACACTGAATAAATCATTGAAAAATTCAATGTATTTGGATTCTTGGTTACAAATAAATTGATTAAACATGGAAAAGCAAAACAAAGCAGCCTAAAAAACGAAGGAGGTTCATAAAAACTTACTGATTTGTATTGAAGCAAATGAAGACAAAGGTTTCGATTATGGCTACGTCGAAGGTCAGGAGCAGTTGTGGTGTCGGTTAGAACACGGCTGACTGGTGCTCGGATTATGGATGTGGTACAACGAAGGGGGTGGATGCAAATGAGGGCTGGGCTCCTATTGTAGAATATTAACTTTTGGTATGGTATTATTACTTTTAAGGGGGAAATTAAAAAAAAAGGTCGAATTATACTAGGAGGGAAATTTCATTTGAAACATCTGAATCATATCCATATTCATTTGAGGATTTCACATATGGAATAATGCTTTTGCATTTTTCAATGACATAATCTTTCTTCACACTTGTCACTACAATTTCACTCCTTGGTTTCCAAATGAATCCTTGGGGTTTAATCCATGTTTCAACAAGAATTTCTCATCACCATTCAATTCTCTTGGCTTCTTTCTTTGAGAACACAACCGTTTTATCCTTCTTTTCTACTCTTGGTGAACTATAAGACTCATCAGACTTCACAGACTTAGAGTCCTTGTTAGGAATAATTCTGATGGGTTGTGTGTTCACTCAAGTTTTCTTTTTCACTTGTTGAACCACATTCTTCTTTAAATTCTTATCAACAGTCTCAATCTTCTTTTCACTCCTTTTCACTTGTCATGATCTTGTTAAGCTCCCCACAGATGTTTCCAATTGAAACAGGATTTTTTAGGAAATCCTTCTCAACCTGAAGTGTGGTGTTTTTCAATTTCTCATCTAAAATCATCTTCTTCAACCCATCTATCTCAGTCACATACCTTGATTGTTTTCTATAGTTGTCCATGCAGTCTTGCTCAAAACATTTGATTATGTCCTCATAAGTTAAATCACTTGCTTCATACACATTAATCATACTTTGCTTCTTAAAGCATTCACTTTGAAGCTACCCTACTTTCATTTTTAATGATTCAATTGTTTCAGGTAATTCAAGTGTTGAGTTTGAATTTACTTGAGATGTAGAGGATTCAAGTCATTCTCAATTTTGGCCATGAAACTCTCCATCATGTTGTTGAGCTGCCAATGCAACATTTTCTTGGTTTTTGGGTTGATTGACATTGTTTCTGTTGGTGTTTGCAGGAGCTTCCGGAGGGTTATTTCTTTGAAAATTCCGATTCTGAGGAACCACTTGCTGATGGTACTGAGCTTGCTGGTTATTGAAGTTGTTGTTGAAATTGTTGTTAAAGTTTCTTTACTGACCATGATTTTGGTTCTGGTACTGATATTGGTTTCTTGGTTGAGAAAACTGATTGTTCTGGATGTTTCTTGGTTGATCGCACTCCCTTGCAAAATGTCCTGGTTGTTGACAGTTGTAGCAGATTGCTTTTGACTTGTCAAAACCTATTATTTCATAAGGACCAGATACAAAGGACCTTCATGTCCTGTTGAACAACCTTTTGCATCTTAATGCTAGCATAGCAGCTTGCCATTTCAAGTCCATGTCCTCCAAGTCATTTGCATCATTTTGCTCAAGGTCCTCTTGAACAACACTGGTATGGATCAAATTCTTGACAAAAAAGGCATTATATGAATCTGTAAACATTGAGAACAAGGCTTGGTACTCATTTTCTTGATTAGCATTTCCACCATTATAAGGAGCATGCCCACTGTCCATTGAAGATGTGTCATTGTCATCAATCAGCTTGACATTGAACCTTGATTGTCCACCCTGATTACTTGAACTTCCAACAACAAAACTCTTTGGTGTATCACCACCATGTTCACTTGCTATAAATGGAATTTATTGTTGATTCTTAGTGGACAAGTTTCCCATTGGTACAATGAATGCATTGGTCACTTGAAAACAAGGTTTGTCTTCCTTGATCATTTCATTTGCAATCATTTCAATCTTACTGCTTGCAGGAAGCATATCACAACATCAAGCTTCAATTCTGAAAAGTTTGAATTCTGCCTAATGAATTTGCTGGCATTATACCATTCTATTGATAAGGATGAAAGCAATTTTGTATTCAGATCAGAATATGTGATTACATAATCAGTTGTTCTGATTTAATTTACATTGGTCAGGAATCTTTCCAATACATACTTCAGTCTTTCACCATCTTTATACTTGAATCGGTCAAGTTGTTGCTTCAGCCTTTCTTTCTTGATATTTTTCAACCTTGTATTTCCTTCAAATATCTCCAACAAAGCATCATACATGGCTTTAGCAGTTGTATGGTGAGGAACTTTGGTCAGAATTTCCCATAATAAGCCCAACTTCATCATGGCTAAGGCTCTGTTACCAACCTTTTCATTCTAGCTTCAACAGTCAGGTTGTTGTTTGTTCCATCTGCCACATAGGATCCATTCTTGATTGAATGCCACATTTCTACATCGTTGTAGCAAACTGCGGCTTCAAATAACACTTTCCATTTGATGTAGTTTTCCTGTCCGTACAATTTGGGAATTTTGGTGTTTTTGATATATTTTGAAAAACAGATAAAATTTGATAAACTTGAACAAATTTAAAAACTCTATTGAAAAATAATCTGATTTGTGGATGAAATCCTCGAATCTGATATATCTGGTCAGATAAGAGCAAGATCTATGATAAAAATTTAAAACTTTAATGTAAATAAGAGAAAGAAGACACCAAAATATTGTAGATCTGGAAAAATGAAGAATAGGACAGCTGACGTCACAAATCAATGGAACAGTTGTCAACTGACGTCATTCTTCGTCTTCAAATCGCCAACAATAAGCAACAGTTCTTCAACCAAATAGTAGGAACAAGCTATAATACCATCTATCGGTCACGTATATATCGCTTAATCACTTACTATCAATGTCGTAACCCACACTTTAGTGTTGACAAGAAGGTTAACGACTTGCTATTTAGGGGAAGAACAATAGGGTATTAATGGCGGAAACACTAACACACTAAATGTTGCTTAATCAACAAAAAGGTAACAAATACACACTTTAGCTCAAAAGATACAAACAAAAATCGATTAGGGTTTCAGAATGGAATGTTTTTCCGTACAGGATAAAGACAGTCGTCAAAATCACAATCAGGTGTAAGGTCTAGTGTCGTTTCGTGTGTTGTAGGAGTGCTCTAAATTATTCCTTTTATAGTCCTGCTCTGACACCTGACATTCCTTCTAGAAACCCTAATGATAGAGACATGACATATTCAAACGAAATACAAAAGATTCTAAGTGTAAACAAGTCTTCAAGCAAGCTTTGCAGCATTTGTCTTTGTCGAGCAGACCTGGTAACATAAATTGGGCTGGTAAATAGTTCGTTAGGTAGACTTCACTTAGGATATTTTCCTTAGAAAATATCCATATAGCAGGCTTCAATCTCCTTGACTATATCAAACTTTGCTCGATATAGTCCTACAAGCAAACTTGTTCTTCAAAGATCCTTTCAACTCTTTGTTAACTTTAACTTATTGAACAAACCAAAGTGTGTTGATAACACTGTAGCTTGTGCTGGTAGCACTGTAGCTTGTCCTGAGTTGAACCTTGCTAGAAGAAGGCCTTAGCATATTTATTTATCAACTTCCATCAAGCTTGTTGGGACCACTGTTTATTAAGAATAAACCTTGCTAGATCTTCCAAAAGACTTGGTATCAACTTGGTTTATCCAAGGGTTTGCTCGGGAACAAACCTTGCTTGACTAGAAGAACAACCTTGCTAAACAAAGTGAAGTATGCTTGAACTTACACTTAAGAAGACTTCAAGAAGATAACCTTGACCGAAAGGCAAAATACGTTGCTAGATTAAGTAAAAGCTTGCTGGGATGCCCAAGTGTGCTTGGTATCCATACTTTGCCATTTTCAGAGAGTGTTGAGAAGATTCCAATTTTCATTATGTCTTTTACTTATCACCAGAACAATTTTCTGATCCAGATGCAATGAAACAAACATTTGGAATATGTTCATTTACTAAAAAGGGCATTTCTTGCGAAGTCTCAGATAAGAAAGCAGTGATTAGAGCTGCAGACCTGCTTAAAGGTAATGATCCTCCATACAAAGTTGTATCTTGGTTTTCTTTTGAAGACTTTTGACACTTCATGTCATATTCTCTTTCTTCTATTTTCAGCATAAACTCCATAGCAGTTAGATCTTCATTTTTGAAGAAACTGTTTTCTTTTAGCATAAGCTGAAAAGCTGAATAAGAACTTGGTAGAACATTCTTGACAGTGTTAATCTTATTTGATTCTGATGGTTCCATTTTTAGCTTGTTCATCTCAGCAATTAGATGGTTAAACCTGGTCAACATCTCCTCAACTGTCTCTCCCTTCAACAAGTTAAAATTTCTGAATTGAAACTTTAACATAACCTTCTTGCTGTCTTGTGTAATACCCATTCTTCTCATCTTGATGTGTTGAAACAAAGATGCACATACTTTAATACTTCCGCCGTGGTGGAAAATATTGTCTGGTAAGGCCATTGTCAAAGTAGAGTATGCTTTTGTTTTGATTTCATCTTGAGTATAAGCAGAAAAAGCCTTTCGTTCAAAACCAATAGTTGCATCACCAAGCAATGGAGCGGATCCTAAAAGTACTCTGAATCTTGGTTTCCACTTAGCAAAGCCACTGAATTTCATCAATCTTGGACATTCGGAATGTGACCCGATTTCAGCATATAAGTGGAGCATTTGTTGCATTATCGTATTTTGAGATGCTAACGCGTAAAAGTTAGCCATGTTAAAAAATTTGAGTTAAATGATCAACAAATTCAAGTTTTAGGTTAAAATGTCCAAAAATAAAACTTAAGGGTTAAAAATGAAACTTTCTGTAACGAATGGGTAAGTCGTGTAACGAATGGAATGAAAACGATAACAGATGGTGAACGGTAACATGAATGAGGTTATTGTAATGAATGGTATCACAAATTACATATTAACGAATGAATATAACAAATGATGATTCAGTTGTAACGAATCAACACACGCATGATCAAAAAAATAGCATAACGGATAGCATAACAGATGGCTAGACGAATGAGGTAATGAATCAAGTAACGAATAGGATAACAAATCATTTTGTCACGAATGATGTATCTGTAACGAATGAGTTGATCAAGAATAGGAACTTGAGGAGGAACGAGCTACAATACAAGAATGATCAGTTGTAACAACCTGCCACGTGTCAATAAACGCTTATAGGCTGATAACGAATGGCAGCTACAGTATAACGAATGGCTCTTTTTATTGTAACGAATGTGTTCTTCAAACCTTCAAGTACAATTTCCAGATCTTCAAATCTCGATCCAAACTTGAATCCAAACTAACAATCAATAATGATTATCTCATCTATATCTCAACCAAAATTAACAAGTAATAGCATAATCAACTGGTACGAATGCCGCAAACAAACCCTAACATATCCAGACTACCAAATCCAAACCATACTCGTCCGATATCCGATTAATCATCACACAAATACCTCCATTTCATACACACTCAAATCCTTATTAATTTCACTCAACTAACCGATAATAACACAATTAAACCAAAATGAACCTTAATAATCTAGTTACGAACTGATTATAACTCAATTTACATTCAATTATCCATCACACTGAGATAATTAATTATAAAATCAAATGAAACAGTTTCAGATCTTAACTAAAATAAAAAACTCAATGAATTCTCATTAATTAATTATGATTAATACTTAAATCACTTACACAATCGAATGCTCATCTCTGATACCACTTAAGAGAAACTGACTAAGCTGATATGATTCAATTCATATAGATATACATTAACGGATCTAGTTCTTGATATGTAATAGGTGATTGATAGATTAAACGAATGAAGTGTGTGTGGTGAGACGTGAAATTTGTAGCGTAACAACTCACTGGAATAATAATCAACATTTGTTAAATTACGCATCGGGAACAATATATATATATAAGACGAAGTCCATTCGTTATACAAGTTATCACGAATGGGACTTATTCATTTTCATTCCTAACTTAAGTTAAACAGTATAGCCAATGGCTCATTCACTATACCTCATTCGTTGACATTCTATAACGAATGTTACTTAACAATAACTATTAAATTCATACGTTAAACATCCTTACCAAGTGAAAACATAAACTAACGAATGGACTTGGTGTATATACCAAAATTCCATTTACATTAATATAAATAAATTACAATTATTAAAAAGACCGAGAGACAAAAACGATGTACTAACAAATATTATGTTACTTTTAGAAGAACGCCTGATTACACATTTTTCTAGACATATTGAATATTCTGAACAAAAAAGTAGTCGGACCTGAAATTCCACCTGAAACCCTAAGAGTATTTCCAATTGTATTTGTCTAAATATTCTAATCGAAATCTTTTGAGTTAATTGTGTGTTTGTCTGCTTTTGTGTTCTTACTATATTAAGCAACAACCTGATATTAGCTGATTCCGCCAGCTATTATAAAGGGGTTTTTTAAATATTCTTAATTTGTAATCGTTCTTATCAATTGTGTTATTTGGGTTACGAGATTAATGGTTATGAAAAGTGGTATAAGAGCTTGTGTTAGCTCAGCGAAGACCGATTTGTTGCTTAAAGTTGGATTTTGAAGAATTTTAGTAGATTTAAGCTAATTTAAGGTTGAGGACGATGACGTAAGCAGAGCACTGTTCCATTGAATAGTGACGTCAGCTACTCTATGATTCTTCCTATCAGATGTACCATTATTTAATTTTTAAAAGTAGTCTAATCCTAGATCTACATCTTTCTGATTAAGCTTGTGTCTAGATCTTGGTAAGAATCATGTGTTTCTGTCAGATTTTGAAGTTTTTCCTAAGATCTGAAAATATTTTAAAATTTATTCAAACCTTTTCAAGTTTTTAAGTAATTTTCTTTTGATTTCAGTGTTTAAAGTTTCTAAATTCAAAATACCAAAAATATTTTTAATTTTTCTTGATACAGATATACAAAAAGAACAAACGGATGACCAAGATATGTCAACTAACAAAATTCCAAATTTGTTAGGACATGAAAATTACATCAAGTGAATAGTGATATTTGAAGCTGCAGTAAGTTATAATGAAACAGGACTGTGGAGGTCAATTAAAGAAGGTTCTATGTTCCTTCTGATGCACCGAAAGCCAATCAAGCCGTTGAGAGGAAAATGAAGACAAGGGATGACAAAGCTCTCTCTATGCTGAAATTACGTTTATCATAGGAGGTTTTGACAAGTGTTAACCACCATACAAGAGCCAAGGGTATGCATGATGTTGTTGTGGAGATGTTTGAGGGAAATACGGAGCTGAAAGACATCAAGAAAGATAGGTTGAAGAAACAGTTAGACAGATTCAAGTTTAGAGATGGTGAAAGGCTCAAATGTGTGCTGCATAGGTTTGTAAAATTACTAAATGAGATAAGGACAACGGATTTACCAATCACTAATTTTTCATTTAAACAAGAAGTTGTTGTCATCCTTATCCGGAGTATGGTACACTGCCAACAAGTTCATAAAAGAGAAGGCCAACTTTCCTAATTTCAAGCTTGATGTTGTCATTTGTTTTCTTCAAGCTGTAGAGCATGAAATGATATAAAACAATATTATTAAAGAAAAAAGACCAAGATTTCAGGTGACCAATGTTTTGATTCCTTCTATGGGTAATTTGTCAACTAAGAAATAACAACAAATTCCCATTGTTGAAGAACCAAATGATTTCAATTCTAAAACACCAAGAGTTTATCCAGTTACTTCAACATCTAGAACTCGGTCTGGCCAACAAATGTTTAATGTGCAGATGATTGATGATGTGGTGATACTTTTTCAATAGCTACTGGTCATGCACCCTATGGTCCAAAACAATAGTGATTGAGTATCAAGCATTATTTTCAATGTTCACAGAATCTTACAATGCCTTTGTTGCAAAGAACTTGATTCATACTAGTGTTGTGCAAGAAGATCTTGAGAAGATTGATGCTGATGATTTGGAGGATGTGGATCTATAATGGAAAGCATCAATGTTAGCCCTGAGAAGCAAAAGATTGTACAGTAGGACATGAAGATCTTCATTCAGTGGTTCAAATTAATGGATTGGTTTTGACAAGTCAAACGTAGTTTTCTACAACTGTCAACAACCATGGAATTTTGCCAGAGAATGCAATCTACCAAGACAATTTCAAAATCAGACCAATCAGTTCCAAAACCAATACAATCAGCAAAGCAATTAGCTCAAGAATCAGAACCATAATCTAGGTCCTCAGCAAAGACAATATCACAACAACTTTCAGCAGCAACAAAATCAATATATCATTGCATAACAACAACCACACCAAAGAAACCAGATGATCAACAATCAAGCTTCAGTCCAGTAAAACATAAATCATCTTAACCAACCAAGAAATCAAGGCAATGTAGTTATTGCACAAGAAATTGTTGCTTTCATGGAAATTGTGAATGATCAAGCAGAATCTTCAAACTCAAACGTATTTTCTGATCACTTTATTTTTGAATTACTACAAATAAATGATTGTTTGAAGAAAGAGGTAGGAAAATGGAAAAGTGAGTTTTCAGAAAAGAAAGTAACATTAAAGTTTATGAAATGAATTAGAAGATATATGAAAATCAAATTAAAAGCCTTAAGGAAGACTGTGTAGAAAGTTACAAGACTCAGTCAAGGTATACCATAGAGATTGAAGGGTCAAAGAAGTTGTATACGGATGAGAAGTTAAAGAGTACAAAACTGCAAGTTGAAGTTGATTTCCACCAGAATCTAGTTGTTGGTAACATTTATGGGAACTTGGAAAATATAAACCTAAAGATAAATACAAAGTTTTTCCACCACCTTTTAATGACAACTTTTTATTGAAGATTGACAAAGAACAAAGAGAAGTATTATCTAATCATTTCAAGATTGTTTTCAATGATAAGGAGTTCCTTGAGAATTATGAGAAGGTTGTAGTGAAAACAATAAGTCCCAAAACAAGGATTTTTCAATGTGATATCAATAAACCAGTTGTTAGGCAGAAACAACAACTAATTGATTCAAGACAAACAAGTATAAACAACAATCAACACATGATGGACTTCAAAACACACGTTATATTAATGTCGGGTGCTTAAGCCTTTTACCCAAGGATTACAATGTGATAAGAATCAAAAGCAATGTAACCCTATACCACACATCGTTCTCTAAATGACTGACGACCATGAAGACCTAATACACAGAGTATATATTGGTTGTCACACTATGACCCAAGCCCACACAAAAAGCCCACTGAAAACACAAGGTTTTCGTTGTTACATATTGATATACATAAAAATATACACCTTTTCGGCATCAAATAATCTCTAAAAACTGCAATTTCTATCAAATAACATAGCATTAAAGGCTACTTATCAAAATAAAATATAATTTTGGCTGAAACCAAGCCCCAAACGAAGAAACAAGCAAAAAGACAAAGAAAAACAGAAAAAAACACAAGAAAAACAAAGAAACACGCCCCCATGCCTCAAGAAACACGCCCTATGCTTCTGAACACTAGAAAAAAATCTACAAGAAACGATAAAATCTGGAAACAAAAGCACGGGGTCGTGCCTCTAAACCACGGGGCCATGGACGTTGATCAGAAAAGACAAAATGAATTCAGCACATGTCACTAAAAAGCACGGGGGCTTGCCTACGTAAGCACGGGGCCATGCCTTTCTCTACAGACTGCCTATAAATAGTGGCTCATGTTGCACTCATTTGGTGTGCCTTGAAAAGAGTTCTATCCAGTTTTCACTTATAAAAACACACACTAACACTCACATTGAAGATCTAGTGAAGAGTTTGAAGGCTTGGAGATCATCATCATCAACCATCATCATCATCATTAGGAAAGAAGATTCATCTACATTTGGTTAGATTGTTCTAGTTTAATCATGTATTTGTTATCATCAATCATCTTAATGCTTATCATCATGCTCATTATGAGCTAAACTCCTTTTGCCATCTAATATCTATGAAGAATCTTTGTTTTGATTGATGATTAATAAAAACATGTGGTGTAGTCTAGTAAAGTACATGGTTATATTACAATTATCTATTGATGAGAAATGTTTCACCATCTTAAATCACTAATTCAAAGTTGGTGGTTGTCAATCCCATTGGCAATCGTTCATGATCGATTCATGTTCTTAAAAGATACAAATACTTTGATACATTATCAAAACCTGGATCCTTATATTGTACTTAGAAATGATGAGATATAAGTTATGATGTATTTTTCTAAGTCTTGGTAATCCGAAAATGGCTTTTCTTAGGATATCATTTTAGTCAAAGAAATCATATGTTAATGGAATGCGTAATTATAACCTACATAAATCAACCAATGGAAGGTTGTGTGACTAAACTACAACCACTCGAAGTTGTTAGAATTGGTATTTGAGAAATCGGAGTCAATCCTACTCTTTTTACTTTACGAAACTACTTGCCAACTTAAATTTACATCATTGAGGTAGCGTGATATTAGGAAAGTGTGGACTTTAAAATGCGCACGCTACCTCCTTAGTGCCAAAGATGCTCATTATAGTTTAAGGAGCTATCTATCATATATTTCTACGACCAGTTTATCACATGTTTAAATATTAATTATCGATGCTAAAATGGAGTGGATTCTTGATCTTAGATTGTAACCTTCACGTAATGAACTACTCGTTTAGAATCTCTTGTCTTGGTCACCTATATATTATATATAAGTATTTATATTTTATGAAAAGTTCAAAAATTAACCTCAAAATGATTAAAACCTACGATTAAAATAAAACAACGATTTATCATTAGAAACATTTGTGTCCACGGATCGATACTTAGTTCTTACCAATACTATTCTACATATACGATAGGTGCACTTTCCTATATTATGTGAGTTTAGTCTTTGTAGAAATCACTTTTATAAATTTAAAACACGATCTTGTGCAAAAGGAAATCATTTCATCCTTTTATATTTTACCACGTGCACGCACACATCAAGTTTTTGGCGCCGTTGCCGGGGACACGGTACGTTTTTAACAACGATCCAAGTTTTAATTTAATCATTGTCTATAATTGTACAAATTTTTTTAACTTCTATTTTATTTTATTTTTTTTTACTAAAAACTAAAATATATAATTTTACGGCTAGCCTACTTTTAACCTTTATTTACCTTACCTTTACTTTAGCTTAATTAATTTAGATCTTTTAGTTTATTTTAAAATAGTTTAGCCTAACTCATAGTTTAATTTAGACTAACTTTAGCTAACTTTTATTTTAGTGTTTAATTTTGATTTAGTCCCATGTATGTCCTCTACTTTTGAGCCTAAGCTTATTTCTCCAATTTCTGAACCGGAACGACTCTTTCGTCGACGAGCACGTAAACGGACTATAGTAACCGCTGAAGCAATCAAAGACGAATTAGTAGACGCCACCACATCAGAAGAAAATCAAACTGAAGAAATGATGGCGGCCCAGAACAATAAGCCGAATATGAGCCAGTATGCCAAGCCAACTCTCGAAGGCTATGGCAATGGAGTGGCTCCACCCGAAATCACCAAAAATTTTGAAATTAAATCAAGCACCATTCATATGGTGGAAAATTCAGTTCAATTTCATGGTCTCATCGACAAAGACCCTCTTTCTCACATATCTCGATTCTTACGAATCTGCGGAACCTTTAAAATCCGGAACTGTTCAGACGATCAAATCAAACTCAAACTCTTTCCTTTCTCTCTAAGGGGCCAAGCCCTAGAATGGATAGAATCCATTTCCTCTAGTTCCATCACCACTTGGGATCAGATGGTTGAACAGTTTCTCCTCAAATATTTTCCGCCTGATAAAACTGCCAAATACCGAGCCAGCATTACTGGATTCCGGACCGATGATGATGAGTCGTTACACGCAGCATGGGAAAGATACAAAAGTCTTCTAAGAAGATGCCCACATGATGGACTGAGCATATGGTTACAAGTTCAAACTTTCTTTGACGCACAATCCAGTTAAACCAAACAGGCCATCGACCAGATTGCTGGTGGAGACCTGGGATCCAAATCACCTAACGAAGTATTTGAAGTCCTGGAGAAGGCCGCAAAAAAGAGTTTCGATTACAACCCACCAAGATCTACACCAACCCATAAAGGAATACACCAGGTTGATTCCAACACTCTTGTCACAGTACAGATTGAAGCTCTTTCTAAAATATTCGAACAACTCCAAGCCGAGCTATCAAAAACTAAACTTACCTATGACACTTGTGGAAGAAATCATAAGACGAATGACTGTAAACAAGTCATCATGGCTATGGAAGAAGTCGATTTCATCGCTCGACAGAACAACGCATTCAGCAACAATTACAATCCAGGATGGAGAAACCACCCGAATTTCAGCTGGAAAGACGGATGCAACACTCAACCCTTACCCAGATTCGAAAAAAGACCGATGAATCAACCATTTCAACCTAAACCTTAATTTCAAGATCAAAGTTCTAGTAGCCATAAAAACCCAAGCTACTCAAAGATCGAAGAAATGTTAAT
The DNA here is from genome assembly GCF_021521415.1 of Bidens hawaiensis. NCBI lineage: Eukaryota > Viridiplantae > Streptophyta > Magnoliopsida > Asterales > Asteraceae > Bidens > Bidens hawaiensis. The sequence goes on along the minus strand of NW_027491982.1, from coordinate 72,024 downwards.
CCAACTCATGACCAAAACCAATGAAGCAGAAAAAAAGGCGACTCAAGTGCTGTTGATATCAGCGGAGTATTAATAAAAAATGAAGCCGACCTCAAAAGTCAACAAGCATCACTTCAGAATCTAGAAAATCAAATCAGAAAAATTGCCTGACAATTATCCGAAAGACCACCTGGCACTCTTCCAAGCAACACAATCACCAACCCGAATGCGATAGCTAACGTTGTTACACTCAGAAGCGGTACGACCACTGTTGTCTCACCAACTTCAGAATCAGTTCTGGAGAAGAAGTCTCCTGATGAAACACAAGAAAGACTGGCCCCGACAAGCACCGTACAGCCCAAGGAGTCGATCCGAACTTATGTTCCACCTATTCCATACCCTGGAAGACTGAAGCAGGTAAGATTGGAAGCTCAGTAGGAGACGTTTCTAGAACTTTTTAAGAAACTCCATATCAACATCCCTTTTGTTGAAGCCATCGCTCAAATGCGAAAATATGCAAAATTTCTCAAAGTAGTTCTGACAAACAAAAGGAAGCCGGAGGAACTCTCAAATGTCACCCTAAGTGAAGAATGTTCAGCAGTCCTCCAAAGCAAGCTACCAACGAAAATGACCGATCCAGGGAGCTTTATTATTCCTTGTCTTATAGAAAATTTGTCTGTTAGCAATGCCCTAGCTTACTTAGGAGCTAGTATTAATTTAATGTCTTATCCGGTTTTTACAAAACTAGGGACAGGAGAACCAAAGCCCACCCGAATGAGCATTCAGTTAGCTGACCGATCTTAAAATATCCTCGGGGAATTGTTGAAAACATGCTTGTCAAGATTGACAAGTTTGTTTTCCCAGTAGATTTTGTAATTTCAGACATGGAGGAAGACAAAAGTGTACCTTTGATTTTAGAAAGACCCTTTTTAACCACCGCAAAGGCTATTATTGATGTATGCACCGGCAAGCTCACTCTCAGGGTCAATGACGAGGCAATCACTTTTGACACAGGAAAATCTATGCAATATCCGCAACAGCATGATGACACACTATACAGTGTTGACATCATAGATTCCATCGTAAGTTGCTATATGCGAGATTCCTCCATCAATACACCACTAGAAACACAAGTCTTAGACAAAACACTCAATAAAACCATTTTAGAAAACGAAAATCTCAATAATGACTACCACGAAGAATCGGAAGTAATATATGAGATCACTGAATGTAATGAAAAATCAAAACCATCAATCGAAGAACCACCAGCCTTAGAATTAAAAGAACTACCAAAACATCTCGAATATGCCTTCCAATAAAAAGATTCTCAACTCCCAGTAATTATTTCATCTCACCTTTCTAAAGAAGGGAAAGACGAACTTCTTAAGATTCTCAATAACCATAAGAAGGCTAACGCATGGAAGATCATGGATATCAAGGGCATCAGTCCCCCTTTTGTACTCACAAGATTCTCATGGAAGAATAATACAAACCCGTGGTCCAACATCAAAGACGTCTCAATCCCAACATGCAAGATGTGGTGAAGATGAAGCGATCAAACTACTTGATGCTGGATTAATCTACCCGATCTCAGATTCACCCTGGGTTAGTCCCGTTCAAGTAGTACCCAAGAAGGGAGGAATGACGGTCGTAATGAACGAGAAGGACGAGCTGATACCAATGAGAACCATCACAGGCTGGCGAGTTTGCATTGATTACTGGAAGCTTAAAGACGCCACAAGAAAAGATCATTTTCCACTTCCTTTCATAGATCAAATGCTTGAGCGATTATCTGGAAAATTGTTCTACTGTTTTCTCGATGAATTTTACGGAATTTCCAAATTCCCATTGCTCCTGAAGATCAGGAGAAAACGACCTTTACATGTCCCTATGGAACCTTCGCCTACCGAAGAACGCCATTTGGATTATGTAATGCTCCAGCCACCTTCCAACGTTGCATGGTGGCCATCTTTCATGAAATGATCGAAAATTCTATGGAAGTCTTCATGGACGACTTCTCAGTTTTCGGAGACTCCTTTGATCATTGTCTAAAAAACCTAGACAAAATGTTAACTAGGTGTGAAGAAGTGAATTTGGTACTCAATTGGGAAAAATGCCACTTTATGGTAAAGGAAGGCATTGTTCTCGGTCACAAGATTGCTCAAGAAGTACTAGAAGTTGATAGAGCCAAAATAGAAACCATATCTAAACTTCCACCGCCAACTTCAGTCAAAGCCATTAGAAGTTTTCTAGGTCACGCAGGTTTCTACTGCCGCTTCATAAAATACTTTTCAAAAATCGCTAGACCTATAACCAAACATCTGGAGAAAGATACACCATTCGTCTTCTCTGAAGAATGTGTTGAATCATTCAACACATTAAAAGACAAACTTATCAACGCATCAATCATGACTACACCCGATTGGACCCTTCCATTCGAAATCATGTGCGATGCAAGTGACTTTCAGTTGGATCCGTATTCGGACAACGCAAAGAAAAACACTTTCACCCAATTTACTATGCAAGTAAAACTCTAAACGACACACAAGAAAATTACACCACAACAGAAAAAGAGTTACTAGCAGTAGTTTTTGCCTTTGAAAAGTTTTGATCCTACCTAGTTCTTTCCAAAACTATATTCTACACCGACCATGCCGCAATACGTTACCTCTCCAGTAAACAAGATGACAAACCCAGACTTATCCGATGGATCCTACTACTCCAAGAATTCAACATTGAAGTTAAAGACAAAAAGGGAGCAAAGAATGTCGCCGCAGACCACCTTTCACGCTTAGAATGCCCAGCTCCTGAATAACTTCACAAAGAAATTATCAATGATAATTTCCCACATGAAATTCTCATGCACATTCAAGACTTCATAAAAGAGAGAGACGAAAGTCCTTGGTATGCCGACTTCACAAACTACCTAGCCTGTAGAATCCTAAGAAAAGGACTTACTCATCAACAGCGGAAGAAATTCTTCTCCGACTTTAAGTTTTACTTCTGGGAAGATCCATACATGTTTAGGATAGGCGCTGACCAAGTTATTCGTAGGTGCGTAGCAAGCAAGGAAGCCTTAGGCATTCTCAAACACTGCTATGAAGGGCCCACTGGTGGAAACAACGGTACCTCCACTACGGTCAGAAAAGTTTTGATGTAGGATTTTTCTGGCCCACCGTATACAAAGATACACATACTTTTATCCAAGCATGCGATGCTTGTCAAAGAGACGGGAACATCTCATCCAAAAATGAGATTGCTCAAAAGGGCAATCAAATTTGTGAGATCTTTGATGCATGGGGAATAGATTTCATGGGCCCATTTCCTAACTCATTCGGAAATAAATACATCCTTGTAGCAATCGATTACGTGTCTAAATGGGTAGAGGCACAAGCTCTTCCCACTAACGATGCTCGAGTAGTTGTAATATTTCTAAAAAAGTTATTTTCACGATTTGGTACTCCAAAAGCCCTAATCGGCGACAGAGGTACCCACTTCTATAATACTTTAATGGACAAAGTCTTAGCACGATATGGAGTTCACCACCGACTGGCAAAACCATATCACCCTCATACTAGTGGGCAAGTGGAGGTCTCAAATCAAGGAATTAAAAGGATTTTAGAAAGAACTGTAGGAATGAATCGCAAAAATTGGGCAGAAAAGCTAGATGACGCTTTTTGGGCCCTCAAGACTGCTTACAAAACCCCCCATAGGAACGACACCCTTCAAACTCGTTTACGGGAAAGCATGTCATGTACCTGTAGAATTATAACACAAAGCCTAATGGGCTCTCAGAGCGGTGAACCTTGATCTAACATCCTCCGGCATAAACCGGAAAGATCAAATTCGTGAGCTCAAGGAACTGAGAACATTGGCCTATGAAAATTCCTGGTCTTACAAGGAAAAGACTAAACGCCTGCATGACGCTCATTTAAAAGGAAACAAGAAATTCCAAATAGACGACCGTGTACTGTTATACAACGCTCATTTACGTCTCTTTCTAGGAAAATTGAAATCTCGATGGATAGCTCCATAAATAGTTGAATCCATTTTTGAATATGGGACAGTTGAACTTTCAAATTCTAATGGTCAAAAGTTCAAAGTATATGGACATCGATTAAAACCATATATCGATGGACCATTTGAAGAAGTTCTGGAGGCATTGGCCCTCCAACTCCCTGAATAGGAAATCAAGGAAACAAGGTCTGGCCAAGACCTTCACAAAACTAGGCCATGTAAATAAATTAGTACAAAAAAAAAAAAAAAAAAAAACTAAAAATTGAAAACGGGCATGCTTCCAAAGGCACGGTCCCGTGCCAAAAATCACGGACCGGAATCTTCGCTGCAAAATTCTCAGTCCGACTGGTTTGTAACAGAATTGTCAGAACAAAAACACAGGCCGTGCTTCCAAATGCATGGGGTCGTGCTTGGGTTGCTGGTTGGCTATAAAAGGCACCTTGTGTCATTGCATTCCTTGCACCAACCAAAACCAAACCAATAGCCTCTGAAAAAATTCAACATGCCAACTGAGATGAGTGAAGCAATCCCCATTTCCCGACACCCGAGAAACGATGTCCGCCATGTTTCCAAAACCGAGCTTCTTTTGAAACTTCAAGAAATCGTCAAAGAACTCACCGAATGAATCTCCTTGCTGAGATGTATCTCGTTCAACTCACCGAATCAGTGGAAAATATGAAAATGGAATTCCGAGACATCAATGAACAACTCCAGTTTCAAGTTCTCGATTTTCCGTACTTTCCACCACCAGGACCATTCGGAGGAGGAGAGCCTTTCGGAGAAATCTAGGAAACTTAATTTTCTGCTTGTATGTGTAAACAAGTGCATTAAGCACAATGTGTTAGGACTTCGGGCTTAACCCGAATATATTCTTATTTCTAGGAAAGCCGGGCTTATCTCGTAATTGTCTTAGGACCTTTTTAATTTTAATAAAAAGTAATTTTTAGATGACCAAACTTCTAAATTATCATACTAAACATAATTCTAAGAATTCCAGATCTCACATCTTGCTGAAAATTAAAAGAAAATCACCCATGACAAAAAAGCACAGGTCGTGCTTCCCTAAGCACGAGGCCGTGGTCATCCCAGAAGCTTCAGCATGATACGCGCTGACTCCGTACAATTCTTTGACTAAGAAACATTTATTCCCCTAGCAACACGGGGCCGTGCTTTTAAAAACACGCGGCCGTGGTCACATTTCCAGTCCCTATATAATGCATGCATATACTCACTATTCCATTCACACCAAAAACAACATTACCTAAATGGAAGGCAAAAAGGTTGAATGGAGGCTAGTAAGAAAGGGAAAGAAAAATGAATCCTCCTCATACCTTGAGGAGGAGGTCATGAGGCTCCAATGCATCATAAGAGATCAAGTTGAAAGCAACAGTCAAACCGAAGCTCGCGTAGTCGAGTTAAATAACAAAGTCGACATGCTTAGGTTCGAAAACTTCCATGTTGTGGATGGCCATCACAAAGATGTGGCTTCCAAGCTCAACTTTCACAGACGAGAAATCGCTAAGCTCGACAAAAAGCTTGACGAGCTCTTGGAAGCCAAACGAGCACCACAACACATCCAGGACTTGTTCGGAAATGGTGGTCGTTGAAGTCCCGACTTTGTTTCTTGTTGAAGTTGCTCCCGCTAGTATTATGTGTTAGGATCAAGAGTTGTTGTTGTACTTTCCATTTCCTCTTTGTTTAAATTATGTCTTTAGTTTTTATGCTTTAGTTTTGATGAAGTTTAGGAGTTTTAATTACTGTCTTAAACTAACCAGAAAATAAAACCAGTTAAAAACGAACCAGCACGACAAATAAACAAAAAATCAAAAGGAATACTGTCTACATCATGCAACACGGTACCATGCTTCCAAAAGCACGGCACCGTGCTTTTGGGTCCCAGTGCAGTTACGAGTTTTGAGTTATTAAAATAACCTTTTCCAACCATCAACCCTAACATTCACTACGTTTCTGGACCAAAAAACCGCTGACCATCCAATAGTTCACTAACTTTTTCATCAAATCTTCAATTCAAAGCCTAAGGTATGTTATTTAACAATTGCATTGTTCAAATTTATCATTCTAGGTTTAGTCTAACCCTAAAATCGCTCAGTTCGACCAAATCGGGTCTAAACCCGAAAAGGATATGGGTTATTTTGCTAGTATAAGATGAATAGATTGTTGAATTTTTGATGGTTAAGGTTTAATTGAAAGGGACAATTTGGGTTTTGGGTCTTGGCATAAACACTCGACAAACCAATAAACCTAATTGTTATAACCAGTTAGAAACGAGGGTTCGAATCTGAATAAGGTAGAAGCTAGTATTAAAAACACGAGCCGTGCCCAAAACAACACGAATCGTGGTCAACCAAAAGTAAAAATCAAAGGAAACTGAAACAGTACAACAGCACGGGGCCGTGCTTCTAAAAGCACGCCACCGTGCTATGCTCTCTGTTCCAGCACATTGATAATTTTTGTCAAATTTCGACTAATTTGGGTATGAATTGCAGATGGCCGAGTAAGCAGACGACATTCATGCATTCATAGTCTTCGTTGGACGGAGGGAAAGAGAACGACAGGCCAATGCACGACTGACATACCTGAACAGACGATATCCAGAACCTAAATTCTACGCTTGCAGAGACACGTTAAGTCAAGTCAATCAATGGGCCTGTTACAAAATGTTCGTAAAAGGGCCGTGGAGGAGAGTCTTTGAGCAAACAGGGGAGGCGGTGACAGAACTAACAAAGGAATTCTTGGCATCTTTCAATATAAAGAAAAAGAAATTTGACATGTGGGACGAAGATGCAATCGAGTTTAGATGTGGGGGTGAATGGCACACAACTTCTGTCAGCCAACTGGGAATCGATCTGGGAATTTATACATCCGAGGAAACTTACGCAGACATCTGGTTTGTGGCTAAAACAAATTTTGTAAATGAAGATGCTAATGACGAAGCCGAAGCAGGAAACACAAGATTAGAGGCTTGGGAACAATTGAGTTATGGTACTGAAGACTACAATGCAAGCGTCTCAAAAAGCACAGCACTACGTGACCCGCTCATGTGATACATTCACCGTCCACTCAGTCACACTGCCACGGCCCGAGGTCAAAGTGAAGGGGTGGTTAACTTGAGGGATCTTTGGGCACTGTACTGCATGAAGAATGACATACATTGCAACATCACAATGTTATTCTGAAGCTTTTCATGACAAATGCAGCTGCCAATAGGAAACACCCTGATTTTTGGTGGCGCGTGGATCTACAACCTTTACAGAGCCTACAATGCAGACACAGAAGGAACCCGAAGCCCAGATCCGATAGCTCTCAACCTTGTCTATTGTGAGAGCATGAAGATGATTTAGCAAATTGAGTGGAACCCAGATGTATGGAGATTATGTGACAGAAATAACCAGGTTTGGGACCCAGAAGACCCTGCAGAAATGATGCTTCAGGATGTGCCCAAGAGGAGAGGATCACCTGCCAAACAGTACCGCCGCCACACCTACCATCAGCAAGTAGGCCCATCTTCATCAGGAGTCGGCCCCAGCTCGTCACACGACAGTCGATACTCTTTCGAGGTTATATATGGACTTATTGATCAATTCCCAGCTAACACTACCGCCTCATTTAACAGGATTACAGAGTAGAGGGCTACATCAGATGCACAGCGAGCAGCCGAGTATGAAGAAATGAGGCGAGAGACTGATCGATTGGGCTATCGCATGGATAGGCAGTGGGGACCATTTGACCCGGACACGGGTAACTGATGACTGACAACACTTGTAGGTCGGGCATTGGCACGGGCATGGGTTGGTAGTATTTTATGACATTATTATGTGTGTTTTAAACAATTTACTTTTTGTCGCACTTGTTTGTTTGTTTGTTTATTTGTTGGTTTGATACTTTTATGGCCGTGGGTGCCAAAGATATTATGGTAGGTACTAATTTAGCCCGATAGGGCAAGGGATGGATGGTTCCATACCCAATTTTCAGCATTTTATGCTTGGTTGTTTGTGGTTGTTTGCTTGTTTTTATTATACAGGTACAAAAGCAGGAAAACGGACAATAAACAGGGGACGCTCTGTCGAAATTTCGTTAACCCGTAGGGAAGTAACTCTCCATTTTAACCCATAGTACTCAATTAGAATTTTTATCTTTTCATGAATCTTCTCACATTGAGGACAATGTGAGATTCAAGTGTGGGGAGGGGAATTACTTGACCAATTGTTTGTTCAATTATTTATAAAAATTTTCTAAATCAACAAATATTTTTGCAGCAAATAAAGATTATTTTAAAACCTAAAGAGAAAACCAAGAACATTTTTTCGCAAATAACCAATCATTACTAAAGGAAAGTGAAAAAGTAAAAAAGAAATTTTGTAATATCGAGAGTAAATTTATGCAAAATATGGCGTTAATACCCAAATCCTCCGTTACTGTGAGATAAATCTCATGCCATATAAATATTTTTTCGGAAGCTTTGAGTGAGTCATATGTTTTGTGTGATTTAGAACTTGTTACAATTATTCATTTCAAGACTGCACGAAGCGTTGTATTAGGAAGAAGGTAATATTGTCACAATTCCATCAAACCATTTTCCAAATTACAAAACCCAAAAACCTTAACCAAAAACCCTATCACTTTATCCATTTCACCGGTAATATACAACACTGGTCTTTTACCGGCAGACCCTAAAGAACTGGAAATGCATTCTTTCGATTTCAATTTCCTTTGCTGCATACACTTCACAAAACCTAGGTTGCCTCCAGAACTTAGGGAGAGAATCTTTCTCTTTAGCAATGAGGAGAGGAAAAAGTGGTGCCAAGATGATCAAAGGCCACCATTCTGTGGAATTTCCAAAAACACAATGAAGAGAAGAGCAAAAAGATATGAACGATGTTTAGGTTGCGGAAACTGGTCCCACAAAGAAGATGTAGAAAAAGTCAAACTCAGTCTCATCATGAATATACCGAACTAATGAGGGTGGGGGCTATTAGGCTCAAAGCCGAACGATCCATTAGAGTTGGAAGTTATGTTCAGAACAGGATTGAGGAAGAATTAATCCACATCCTCCACAAAACAGGTCTTGACGATCTGACCTTAAAAGAGTCATTAGGTATATATAAAATAATATATATATATATATATATATACTTCATCGGGAGGAAAAGGAGCTAACCATTGAAGACATCTCAAGACTCCCGACAATCAGTAAAAGTTGTATTTACCATCCTCATTAACTCAAACCCTTGAACAATCACAAAATACCATATCCCTACTCACTCAAAACCAACCCATTTTACCTTCTGATCTATGCAACCCTCCAAAAGGGTGGAGATTTGAACTTGTTGCAAGCTTATTTATCAAAGGTTGCATTTTGACTAAGAGCGAAATACATACATCACAGGTATGATCAGATATAAAATCGAGTATGAGTGAATAATGTGAGAACGTGATGTTTTGCATAAACGGAAACTCATGAAAACAAAATTTCCTTCTTATTTATCACTAATACAAATTAAGATTGGTTATTTTGTTTCATCTTCTTGGAGATCACTTGAGGGATGATTATAATCCAAGCTTGCTGTTTTTAGAGGATATTATAAGAAGCTTGCTTGAGGACAAGCAATGTTCAAGTGTGAGAATGTTTGATGTACATAAATATATACATATTTTCGGCATCAAATAATCTCTAAAAACTTCAATTTCTATCAAATAACATAGCATAAAAGGCTACTTATCATAATAAAATGTAATTTCAGGTGAAACCATGCCCCAAACGAAGAAACAAGAAAAAAGACGAAGAAAAACAGAAGAAAACACAAGAAAAACAAAGAAACACGCCCCCATGCTTCTGAACACCAGAAAAGACAAAAATCTACAAAAAAAGACAAAATCTGGAAACAAAAGCACGGGGCCGTGCCTCTAAACCACGGGGCAGTGGACGTTGATTAGAAAAGACAAAATGAATTCAGCTCATGTCACTAAAATGCACGGGCCGTGCCTTTCTCTTCAGACTGCCTATAAATAGTGGCTCATGTTGCACTCATTTGGTGTGCCTTGAAAAGAGTTCTATCCGGTTTTCACTTATAAAAACACGCAATAACACTCACATTGAAGATCTAGTGAAGAGTTTGAAGTCTTGGAGATCATCATCATAAATCATCATCATCAACCATCATCATCATCATTAGGAAAGAAGATTCATCTACATTTGGTTAGATTGTTCTAGTTTAATCATGTATTTGTTATCATCAATCATCTTAATGCTTATCATCATGCTTATTATGAGCTAAACTCCTTTTACCATCTAAAATCTATGAAGAATCTTTGTTTTGCTTGATGATTAATAAAAACATGTGGTGTAGTCTAGTAAAGTACATGGTTATATTACAATTATCTGTTGATGAGAAATGTTTCACCATCTTAAATCACTAATTCAAAGTTAATGGTTGTCAATCCCATTGGCAATCGTTCATGATCGATTCATGTTCTTGAAAGATACAAATACTTAGATACATTATCAAAACATGGATCCTTATATTGTACTTCGAAATGAAGAGATATAAGTTATGATGTATTTTCTAAGTCTTGGTAATCCGAAAATGGCTTTGTTTAGGATATCATTTTAGTCAAAGAAATCATATGTTAATGGAATGTGTAATTATAACCTACATAATAAATCAACCAAGGGGAGGTTGTGTGACTAAACTACAACCACCCGAAGTTGTTAGAATTGGTATTTGAGAAATCGGAGTCAATCCTAATCTTTTTACTTAACGAAACTACTTGCCAACTTAAATTGGCATCATTGAGGTAGCGTGACATTAGGAAAGGGTGGACTTTAAAATGGCACTCTACCTCCTTAGTGCCAAAGATGCTCACTTAAGGTTTAAGGAGCTATATATCATATATTGCTACGGCAAGTTTATCACATGTTTAAATATTAATTATCAATGCTAAAATGGAGTGGATTCTTGGTCTTAGATGGTAAGCTTCAAGTAATTGAACTACTCGTTTAGAATCTCTTGTCTTGGTCACCTATATATTATATATAAGTATTTATATTTTATGAAAAGTTCAAAAATTAACCTCAAAATGATTAAAACCTACGATTAAAATAAAACAACGATTTATCGTTAGAAACATTTGTGTCCACGGATCGATACTTGGTTCTTACCAATACTATTCTACATATACGATAGGTACACTTTCCTATTTTGTGTGTGTTTAGTCTTTGTAGAAATCACTTTTATAAATTTAAAACACGATTTTATGCAAAAGCAAATCATTTCATCCTTTTCTATTTTACCACGCGCACGCACATATCACATATTAACCACAACAAGGCCCAACTTGATTAAGTATAAACCATTTAGCCTAGCCCAATCTCCCCCTTCGTGTATAGCTTGATCTTTATTCGTTCTCCATTACTTCAGCATCTGCCTCACGGTAAGCACCTGCCCATAAACTTGTGCGGATAATTGATCCCACCATACCTGTGTACTCTTTTGCAGCTGGCTCATAAATTAGTTCAGCCATAATTTGAAAACCGCTAAGAGTCTTGATGTCTTTTTATCCAAACTTGGGAAGGTCTCATGGATCAACTATACGTACTAACTCTTCCTTAGCCATATAATCACTGTAGTAGTCTCACCATCATAGGTCCAAAAATTCATCTCATCAAAAGCACCTTCAGGAAATATCTTGTTGACTTGAATTGATCTTACTTTAGCAGTTGGAGGCCACATAACATTCAGCATCGGCTTGTTTGTGTAGGGATCACGAACTCCCTTTTCATTTTCACAAACAAATCATCAGCGGGCATATTGGGGAACCCTTTCTCCACTTGTATACTCAAAAAGTTCAAGAACTGGGTGGCCTTTGGATCGTGATTTGGATTGTGGAAATGAGCTTGTATCAAATCATTTAAATCAACTTTCATCCACGACCCAAAATCTTTCATCTTCTTGTAGTATTCCATATTCCCATACTTATGCTTAACCCAACATCTCTTTTTCGATAAAGTATCCCCATGAAACAACCCTTGAACGATCACTATACCTGTCAGAAAAGCCCTTTTGAATCTCCATAAAAAACTTATGTGGATGATCGGAAGACAAGACGTTCTGATTGGAGTTTTTCATGATTAACATCTTCTTTCTTATCCTATCGATTTGTTCAGTGGTCTTAGGAGGAGCAGTCAAGTATTTCTCTAGTTGCTCAGATGTATCAATGTTTGAAGCAGGACGAAAACTTGAACCGCTATCATCAGAAGCACCATTCTCACCACCAACACTTTTATCACCGCTATCATCCACTCCCTTAAACACATCTCCAAATCATTTAACGAGTTTTTGTTTCATATAAAAGTATAAAGCAGTAAGACCACCCAAGGTATCTTGAAGTTCTTGAATCTTGGAGTCTTTGTCGATGTTGTTGGCTTCAAGCTCTTGAATACGCATATGTTTTACCACATAGTCTTGTTCAAACTCAAAGGCCTTGCATTTCAAAGGATGTACATCAACTGTTTCAGCTTCTAAATCAATCCCTTTACCCTTTTCTTATAAAACTTGTCTTGCATATCAAGAATGTGGGCAATCTTCTCAGTTGCACTCGAGCTTCCTTGACCAATCGGATCAGATGATCAAGAGGGTTTAGTAGGTGATTGGATATCAGCTTCAAAGTCAAAATCTTGTAGTGTGCCATCATCATCTGGTTCTTGAATGTGTTAGGCTACAGTAATGAACCTTGTACAAACTGAGTCTCAGCAACATGCTCAGTTGGTGTTGGATGAACAGTTGGCACATAATCAGTTGCCAGCACACCAGGTCTTGGATCTTTCTTTCGACGTTTACGTGGGATAAGATCGGTGGCTGGCTCATCTTCAATATCATCATCATGTGTCACAGTAACTGATTGAGGAGGTTTCAATGCAGTTGACTGGATCTTGTCTTTAAATGTCTCAAAATCTTCAAGTTTTTCAGTAGTAGGTACAGAATGTTGCATTTGGTGTTCTGTCTCCAGAGGTTGACATGAAGAACTATGAGAGTTATCATCTGATTTAGTTCAAAGGCAGTTGAAGGCCTTTGAATAGGAACAGCGTGTTCCTCAGCAACAATAGCGGTAACAGTTTCAGTATCAACAAATTTACCAAACTTTACCAGCGGATGAAGTCCTTGATAAATCACTTTAGCCCCTTTCCATGACTGCTTCATTAGACCAAAGGTATTTGGACCCATGGCTTTCAAATCAAGCATCTCCACAGATCGATTTAGCTCAGGGTAGCGAGAATCAAAAATCATGTGTAGAAACCTTGGAGACATCATAAACATCTATTTCTTCTTCCCCTTCAAGTTTCTTACCATCTCATCGAACACGAACTTTGAGTAGTTGTAATTCCAGTCCATGATCAAAGAAACAACAACCGACATCTGAATGTGACTGATCTCGTCTGATCCCCCTTCCTTCCCGAGACACCCGTGAAGAATGTGTGAATCAGAAACCTCCAATAGATATGTAATAACATCTTGATTGTAGGAGGATGGGTTCTTTCATATAGCCCATACGCTGCACAATCTCTGCTGCAGCCTCAATTGAATACTCTGTAGGGTAATCAGGTTGATCACCAAACAACAGAATTTCTCGTATAATGGCCTCAGATTAATCACCAGTCTCTTATGTATAATAGAGTCAATGGTAACCACTCCCCAGACACCTCGTTGATTGATGGAGGGATGGTTCAGAAGTTTGTCACCATCTTCTTGCAGATTACAGGATTTTCTCGTAATGCGTGAGAAATCCTACATGTATTCAGCTCCACAATCATAGACTTGAATTCCTTGTGAGCTGGAGGAGGATCAAACAAACATCCAACTATATTGTGCGTATCAACGTACTTGAGATGTGCTTTATCAGCCATGACTGCAAAAAACTAGTCAAGCTAGATAAATATTAACTTATGTCCATAATCAATTATCATTTGGATTTAATATCTTTCAAGAATGATAACATAATAATATAGTAAGGACCAAACGATGAAATAATGAAACTATAAGTCCCCTTTTTTGAAATTTAGTCCAACATAACTATTATAATCTTATAATGTGTTTTCTGTCCAAAAATGTGTGTTCTTTGTTACAAAATAGAGTTTTTGGTGAAACATAACGGTTTTCGGTCCAACATAAGAGTTCTCTGTTGAAAAATAAGCCTTGACAGCGGGATGACCATGAGTTAATCTCAGGGGTTGAGATCTCTTTTAATCTCAGTTGAAAAATAAGCCTTGACAGCTTGAGATCTCTGTTAATCTCAAGGGTTCTCTGGTTAACCATGAGATTTCGGTCAACCAACCCCGAGAACCCAAGATCCGAGATCTCCCATGATTTCGGGCATATAAACCCTTTGAAATTTGTCTCGAATATTGTTTCATCTTCCCAAATACACCAAATCTACCATTAAACAACCCGCAAAATTAATTACACACCATAATCATCATTCACATGTAGATATCACACTAAAAAATAACCCTTGTTAAGCCAAAATAGTCATTAAGGTCTGGAGATGTTCAAAGTGTCCCGAGAACAGATCATGAAAACGGGTTTAATGAGAACAAGTCAGATAATAGGTATTAGAACGAAGATGATCTTATGAAAGCAGGTATGGTTTTGAGAATAGAGAGGAGAAAATAATTGTCGTTTGAGTTTATGATAATAATGCATATTTGAATTTTGATAACAATACACATAAAATAATTTTAATTGCCTTTTAAACTTCAAAATTTTTTTATCATGGGCCGAGAACCAATGGATTCTCATATTGAACTGGACCAGACCTTTGTGGTCCAAAACCACACTTAAACACACCATACCCTTTGGGCCGAGAACACAAATTAAGACACCAAGCCTGATTCATGTGGATAAAATTGATTCTTTAACGCATTTGTTTCGACTAGAGTAAATATGAGGTAAAATCAAAGACGTAAAATAAAATAAAAAATGAAAATTTAAAAAATAAAATAAACATAAATTCAAAATGAAAAACAGTTTTACACCCGGCTTTTTGTAGTTCTAACATATTGCATGATCAAATTTCAGTTTTGTCAAATAAGCCGACCATTTTGAAAAAATCTTAACATGGAATTATATTGACTAAGATGATTTCAAAATGATTCATTTTCAACATTATTATGACATAGAGAGCATGTTGATAGAAGGTATTTAGATACTTAGCATGATTTTCATTGCTTTAGTGATATGCATTAGATTCAATTAGACATAAAGCTTAAATAGACATCACTTATGGACCTATGATGCCTTTTATCTCTTCTCAAAGCTTATTTGGCTTTCTCCATATCACCTAGTGCTTGATCAAAATGTTTTTGACTTTTACTATACAAACAAAATTTTTAAGCTTTATGGTTGGACGTTGGAACTGCATGTCGTCCGGACTTACAAGCCTTACATTCGGAGTGTTTCGGACTTACTTGAGTGCCCCACCCCTGTAGTTCTAGTTTGACCCTTTAAGCTTTGAAACAATTTTGACTTCAAGATTATATACTATTATTTCAAAAAAAAATTTCCAATAATAAAGGAACAAAATATTTTTGGTGATCAAGACACTAACGGGCTCGTGTACGACTAGGTAATTGCTTTTCTGCCTATCATTCAGAGAGATGTATCTAGAGACATGCATAAATATTCAAAATGGCTCTTCACAGTAAGTTTAACAGATTTAGTTTATATCACTTCAGACATTTACGTACCATGGAAAGCTATCATACAAATCAATGAATATTCAAAAGCCATTTTAGCCTAATAACTTTAAACGTTAAGCAAACAAAATCAATATTCCTATCATTTTCAAAAAGGTTCGATCAAATTTCCATTAAAAACATTTTGAGCTTCTATAAATCTTTTAACTGAATAATCATATCACTTCCCAATTAGAAAAAAGAACCAAAAGCCAAAAAAAATTTTAATTAATATTTAATATTATAAGAACACACGCACACTCTTTTTAAATTTTTTTAATTTTATAACACACAGGCAAACTCGTTTTGTATTTTGATTTTTCTACCCCTAGATTTATGTAGAAATTTTAACTGAAAGAAAAACTTTTATGTACAAATTTAACCAAAAAAAGACTCAATCTTCGAAACGCAGCATTTTAAGAAACCATACAAGCACATTAAATCTGGATGTTTGACCGGTTTTGTAAATAAGTCCGTCACATTATTATCAGTGTAAACTTTTTCAAGATGAATCAATTTCCGGTCGTAAAATTCACGAATAAAATTAATTTTTATGTCAATGTGCTTTGTTTTAGAATGTTGAACCGGATTTTTAACAATAGCAATAACAACATCATTATCACATAAGATAGGAGTGTCAAGAAATTCCAAACCGTAATCCAGCAATTGGTGTTACATCAAGATAACCTGTGTGCAGCAGCCAGAAGCAGCAATGTACTCAGCCTCAGGGGTGGATGTGGACACCATTTGTTGTTTCTTGCATTGCCATGAAATGAGCCGATCAACCAAGAATTGATATCCAATATACGTATATTTCATGTCTATATAATCACCTCCATAAATGCTGTTAGCAAAAGCAGATAAATCAAAATCTAAGTTTTTGGGATACCAAATACCTAGCTTCGGTTGCCCTTTCAGATATCTAAAAATACGTTTAGCAGCAGTTAAGTGAGAAAGTTTAGGATTAGCCAGGAAACGCGCGCATTGACAGACTACAAACATGATGTCGAGGCGACTGGCAGTGAGATAAATCATGGATCCGTTCATTGATCGATAATACTTTTGATCTACGGATTTCCCTTCAGGATCAGATGAAAGAAGAGGTCTTTCTACAATTAGAGTCGCCGCACACTTATAATCTTGGAAATCGAACTTCGCCAACATGTCCTCGATATATTTGCCTTGATGTAACAAAATTCCGGTCGAACTCTGACGAACATGTAGCCCTAGAAATGTTGTTATCTCCTCTAACGAACTCATCTCGAATCTTTTCTTCATTACCTCCTCAAATTCAGAATATATAGAAGTACTGGTGGAACCAAAAATGATATCGTCCACATAAATATTAACCAAGATCAGATCTTTCCCAACAATTTTGAGGAACAGAGTCTGATCATTGGTCATTTACTGATACCCATTTCCCAGCAGATGAGCCGTCAAAGTAGCAAACCATGCCCAAGTAGCATGATGAAGACCATAAAGACCTTTGTACAACTTGCAGACGTGAGTAGGATGCTTCGAATCAGTAAAACCCAGTAGCTGATCCATGTATATCTCCTCCTTACCTCTGCATAAAAAATGGCGTCTTAACATCCATCTGATAAATCGTGAAACCCATGTAGGAAGCATATGCCAAGAAAATATGAATGGCCTCAAGACAAACCACAGGAGCATACACTTAAGTGCAATCTAAACCTTCATCCTGACGAAAACCATGAACCACAAGCCACACAGTGTTTCGAACAATAACCCTAGTATGATCTTGCTTGTTTCAAAAAACCCATCTCGTATCTAATGCCCTTTTTTCGATGGGTAACATAACCAATCTCAAACCCTTGAATTGCTCAAACAAATTCAACTCTTCATGCATGGCTTCCACCCAACTTGGTTCTTGAAATACGATTTCAACGGATTTCGGTTCAATCTAAGAAATAAATCTAGAATATAGATAACTGTTGATGTGTCCTGTCTGTCTTCTGGTTGAGATGCATGTTTCAAGGGGACCTGTGACGTTCTCGATTGGCTGATCCTGTTAGATCTTTGTTGGAACAGAATGATCAGGAGCAGAGATAGCAGTAGGTAAACTTGTTGGATCTTCAAGGAGTTCAGAGAGCGTGTTCCTCCATCCAGATGCCGAGGAACTATGCAAGTACGAGGTACTATCAATGAATTCGTTTGGTATGATATCTATAAATAGAGTACTACCACATATTTGATGAATGGTACTCTCCCCCTCTACTAACGAAACATTGGCCGTGGGTGTCTAAGTTGTATGAAATTCACATTCTTCAGGAGACTTTTGTGAAAAATCAGTCTCAGTGACATGTTCATGTGGACTCGAAGACAAAGGTTGAGCAGTATCAACCACGTCCGACGGATCTATTCCCAGCACCGGAGACTTTTGAAAACCAACAGAGATGTCTTCTTTTTCATCAACACCATTCGAAATCCCTGCATCTGAGTTACATGCATCAACAACTGGAAATACATTAAATGGCTTATATAGTTCATTATAATCAAATAACCAGTTAGGAACGACATGAGCATAGGTTTCATTCTCCTCTAGCTAGCAGATATCATAAGATTCCACAATCTGTTCCGTTGCCTTGTTACAAAATTTGTAGGAAGTGCAACCAGCATACCCAACAAAGTAGCAATCATCAGCTTTAGCTCCAAACTTTGGAGTTGATTCGACATTCAACAGAGTGCATGGGCATCCAAAAGCATGGAAGGGGCTTGTGACCATAAGCAATCTCATAAGGAGTCTACATCTGTGTTTTGTTGATCAACACCCGATTTTGAACTTACCACACTGTGTTGACTGCTTCATCCCAGAAGAAAAGTGGTAGCTTCGAGTCGCACAACATGGTCCTTGTTGCTTCAATTAGGGTTATGTTCTTTCTCTCAACTACACCATTTGGTTGCAGTGTACGAGCTTAGTTGTATTGTCTGAGCACTCCTTTCCCGGCACAAAAGTGATTTAGTATTGAATTTTTTGAACTCCATGCCATTGTCACATCGATTACCTTTTAGCTTCAAATTTAGTTGATTCTCCTTTAGCACCACAAAGCGCTTTATCAGTTATGCAGTTTCACTCTTATTTGACAAGAAAAACACCCAAGTAAAACGTGAGTAGTCATCAGTTATAAGCAGACAATATGAACTGCGAGAAAGACTCAATACATGAACAGGACCAAATAAATCCATATGAAGCAACTGAAAAACTAAGGAGATGGTATTGACTAGTTTCGGCTTGTGAGATTTACAATGATGTTTACCTATAGCACAAACTACACATTTCTCAATTGTTACAAAATCTTTAACTGGCAAACCACTGACAATGTTATTTTTAGCAAGATGGTTTAGACTTTTAATATTTGCATAACCAAGACGACGATGCTAAAGCATAACATTATGTTCCGACACTTCTGAAAATAAACATGTGTTTTCTTCTGGAACATTTTTATTCACGTCGATCACGTATGCATTATTTGTTCTTTGTAATCGAGCAAGAGCCCAATTTTTTGGTATGATGATACAAGGTTTTAAAATTAGTCACTCTTTGTTTGTTAAATGTGTTGAAAAACCCTTGTCAAACATTTGCAAGACACTGAGCATAATGTGTGTCAACTATGACACAAAATTGACATTTTCGAACTTAAGAACACCATTACTTACAATACCCTTATGTGTGATCTTCCGTTTTTCTACTCACGCAAAGGAAACATACCCTCCATTAAATATTTGAATGTCGTGCAATTGAGATATGTCTCCTTTCATGTGCATGGAACAACCACTATCAACATACCAAGGTCTGATGATATTCCTCCATAGTTGTTCCTGCACGATGTGGGAGATTAATTAGTTTTTGGTACCCAGTTCATAGTAGTGCTGGTTAAATCTGATTCATCTAAGCGTGTTACTGGTTGCCATGACATGTATTCCTTGTTATCTAAGATTGAACAAGAAGCTTTTGGTGAATTGGACATCGAAGATTTAGGCAACCATTTATAGCCGGGATTTAAAATTTTGTGACAAACATTAACGGTTGACTCTATCAATGGTTTGCGGATGGAAGTAATGTTGAGTTTTGGTTTCCAGGTCGATTTCGATCTAGAGGCCGGATCTTGTCTCGGGACCGAAATTGATTTTCCATCACGCTTACAAAACATGGCAGGGTTAGTCTAACGATATTTCAATCTGTCAACCGTGTTTCATTTCCAATCATCATTAGAGGGATTTGCCTTGTAGTACCTTGATTTATTTGAGTTAAATTTATTAAAGGTATTTCGATGCATATTCCTCTGATTTAATCCGTAGTGTGGGACATAAGGACGGTATGGACAATTACTAGCAATGTGACCAGGAGTGCCACAATTAAAACACGTTTGTCCTTTAATATAAGAATCACCGTGGCCAACTTCTAGTCTTGATTTTTTGTGTAAGCTAGTTTGCCCCGATTTGGCCTAAACATTTGATTTGTTACAACTCTGCGCATATGAACTTCCTTCTATAAATAACTTAGGTGACAAATTTTTATGCAAACTTTTATTTTTAACAATTTTATTTGAAACCACACCACAAGTTTTAAAAGTCTTAGAATGATCACCACACAATTGTCTTTGCTCTTAAAAATAGAGCCCACACAAGCATTAGTAGCAACATAATCAAAAGTACGCAAATTTAAAGAAGTGGTAGAAATAAAGTCTTAATTTAAAACAAATACATCTTCTTTCTCATCAGTCCAATCCTCTATAATTACTTCATCTGCATGTGAAGTAAACATATTAGTATCGTTCACTCTCAAGGTTGATTCAGTAGGGTTGACTGAACCATGACCAATTTTTCCATTTGTATTTGGCTTGCCGTACGGCATGAACGGTTCCCTTTCTTCCTCTTATTAGAAAGGGGAAGCCCAGTGTATATGGAGGAGGAACCACGTTGTACCCAATACCCTCACCCTTGTTCTCTTTCCACATTAACTGTTTTTCAATCATAGATTCAACTATAACACTAGAGACATCGAATTTCTTAAAGTTGAATTCAACGTTATCATATTTATTAGTTAATTTAGTGATATCTAACTTAGAAGTGTCTAACTCGGCAATTCGATGTTTTGCCTCTAAGTGGTTACAACATTTTATTCTAAAATATGTTTGAAGTTTAGAGAAATCCTTTTGTTGTCCTTCTAGTTTATCTTTTAAATCCTTTTCAAGTTTCTTAAGGGTAAGATTCTCATATTTTATGCCTTCCATTTCTCTAATCAGATTGCTATTGTGAACTTTATACAATTCTACCTTATTAATGCAAGATTGATAACATAATTCAGAAATCACCTCATATGAGCTAGAGGAAGTAGAGACCATGAAAGCAAACTGAAGGTCCTTTACTAGCTCATTTGCATCGTTTTCTTCTTCAACACCATCAATCTCAGAATGGTTCGCAACCTGATTGTTTATATTAAGTGCTGTCATATGTTCATTCCAATCAAAATGTTGAGCCACCAATCCCCGCATCATTCACTCCAGCACCAGCTGCTTTTTCTCCTCTAGCACCACTCACCGGAACCAGTGCCCTTTCCTTGTTTCCCATCTTGGCTGGATTCGTGCATTCGCGAGCAAAGTGACCTGGCTTGTGACAGTTATAACACCTTAGAGTCTCTTTATTAAATCTCGCTTTATTGTTAGCTGACACATTCCAATTTTTTCTGCCTGTTCTCTTGATAAACTTCATTTCTCTAAACACGACCATGGATATTTGCGAAGAATTATCGATTTCATCTACATCATCAGGATGGATTTGATCCAACTCAGCAACTATTACTGGTTGAACCAAATCTCCAGCAGGAAAAGCATTGTAGCAGTTCATGAAACCTGCCATTAAGGCAATGTTTTCTTGAGTCTCCGTTGAAATAGCAGAAACTTGAGTGAGAGACTGACTAGAAGATCCAACAACTGATTGAGGCTTAGTTGTAACGATTCCGGCAGAATCAGGTATACCCTCACCGGTATATACTATTGATGTGTTATTTAATAATGAATATGTGAATTATAATGTGTTTATATAAGTATGTATGATTCACAGTACGGATTATACTCGATTATACAGTTAATCGTATTGGAAATACGATTAACCGATGAACGATTATTGAAACCCGAAAGAATCGAGGATACATTATAGACGAGATATATAATATGTAGTGATGTTTACGAAGTATTAAAGCTTCGGGATAAGTGAATTAAAACACAGAAAAAGAATTTCGATTTAATGGTACGTCGGTACGTTAAACGAAACCTTTAATACCAAACCGAGCAAGAGACGATCGATCAAGCCGAAAAAGATGCGCAATTATTAATAATATGATGTTTCAAGTTAATAAATGTCATGGTTTAAGTTTTTGACGTTTTTAAATCGGTTTTATATATATTTCGTTTTTAAGCCGAAAAACGACCGTTCTAGCCTCGTTTTAAGCCGAATTAAACATTTAACCGAAAAACGAACTGAACCAGATTATCCAAAACATTATCTGGATCTCGGAAATCCAAATATGTGGTTGAAAATGGAGAGGTGGGTCCCACCCCACCCTCCTTGACTTTCCGATCGGAAATAATAAGGGGGTTATCCCCTTTATTTATTTTTTTTTAACACAACCTTCAACAATCTTCATCCTCTCTCAAGTCCAAGAACTAAAAACCGACAATTCTAGCAAGAACAACGAGGTAATGATCGAGATATTCACGTGTTTATCTTCGTTTCTCGAATCTAATTGCAAGAAAATGAGGTTTCAAGTGAAAAAAGGGTGAAAAGCCGAGATGAAACCGATTCTTGCATGATCAAGTGATGTATACGGGTTATACAAGGGATCTTGGTCCAAGAAAGGAGTAAAACGAACCAAAAACGAATTTTTACGGTTAAATCTTTGTTTTTATATCATAACCGAAACCATGAAAGAAATGGCTTGATTGTGGGTGTAACTTGCTTGGTGTGGTGTTATTGTGCTTGTAGGTGTTGTATCTAGTTGATTGCAATGGCTAGAAAGCGAGATTCTTGCGATTTGAAGCTAGAAACACAAGGTAGTTCGGTTTTAGTACTATGTTTGCGTTTTGGACAGATTGTGGCTCGTTTAGAGTTAGGTCATGAAGATTTACAGAGGTGTTAGATATATGCAAATATGAGTTCTGTGAATTTTTGGTAATTTTTGGACAAAGGATGAATATTTGGTGAATTTAATGCTCGGTTTTGGCCAAAAATGGTGAAAAATAGTTATATATCATGAAAAATTCTGGAAAATTTCAGATAAGTTTTTTATAACATTTATAAGTCACACACAAAATTTGGGGTCAGTTGGAGAAGTCTAAGTAGGGTTTTCAGTTAAACGAGTTCTAGGGTTTTTTAGCTCGGTTTTAGTGAAAATGGCATGTAAAACGAGATTTTGGTTCTGGAAAAATTATAGGGGACTATGTCGATGGCAGGGGTCATCCAGGAAAAATTTGGGATTTTTCTAAGATCGTTTGGTATTTACGACATATTTAGTGTTTAAATGGTGTTTAAAAATAGATAAATAAGTTTTAAATATAAAAATTAATTCTGGAAATATTTTTATAAAAATTCCCACTGTCAAAAAGTGATTTGTGCAAAATTTCAAGATCCGAGTCTAAACGGATAATTATTTGTGCTAAAAAGAAGATAAAAACAAACTTTTAAAGCTTAAAACGCGTAAACCGGTAAAGTTCGCATAAGCGAGCTGACTGGTGTATAAAAACCCTAAAAATGGACTATTTTCATATAACTAAGCTAAACAAGTAAAAATAAATCATCCGAAAATAATTCGGATGATTTGAGTAATTTTTACCCGATTTAACAGTTTCCGGTGCGCTAAAGACGGAAACGGGTCCCCCGGCCAATCGGGGCGCCTAAACCGAGCTCTAATTTCACAACTTTAAATAAAATATCAGTCAACCACTATTTTCGGGTCGTGTGTGACCAAACTCATTTTTGAAACGTAAAAACGGACAACCGTGCTAGGCACGCAAATCGGGGAAAACAAAATAATAGTAATTTTGACTGTTAAACTCTAAACGAATCACAATCTGAGTCCTATTAAATGTTTCTGGGTTAAAGTTGTATTAATAGTGATTGTATAGTAACGAACTTAGGGATCGTATTACAGATCCGGGCTAATAGCTGGTGTACTGTGATACCTACTTGTTGCGATAAGGTGAGTTTCACGAGCCCCTTTTTCCTGAATTGTTTTTAAATATTTTCCCGGGGCGGAAAGCATGTTGTTACTAAAATGTTTAAGTACATACTGAACGCATGGATTTGCATGTATTTATATATTTTTATTGTACGGGAATCGTACGGAAATGTACTAAGATGGTAATTGTCTGAGTTACTAACATTGTAAGGCCCCGCAACACGAGTGATTAACTGAAAGCCGGGTAGAGTGTGGATAGTACTACTGGTTTGACAAACCCAACTGGTCCGGCATAGAATTGCTGATGTTTCCCAGCCAGTTGCACATGTCTATATTGGGTGTTATATTTATTTTGCTATGTAATGTTAGGCAAAGCTGTTTGGGGCAGGTTCGTGGGCGGAGTATGCCACGGGGTTGTGTGTGATAGTCAGAGGTTTCACTTGTGGGCTCAGCATAATTACATCGCTAATATATGATTTATCATAATGATTTGTCAATGTTTATTTACATTAGTGAAACTCACCAACTATTCGTAGTTGACCCGTTTTCTTTCCATGCTTTCTAGGTACTCCCAAACTGGAATAAGTGCTACATACTTGATGATGCGTGCTTTTTGTGGAAGCTTAGTGATCATTTTGTATTAATTATGTTAATGTAATGTTGGTAAAACTTATGTGCTATCGCCTAGACGGTAACTAAACTCGGAACAATGTAATATGATGTAAATTAATGTAGTGGTGTTTTCTTTATAAGCAATGCTGTTGATATCAGATGTGTCTGTTGCATCCCGTTTACGTTTCCGCTGCGGTTACGGGGTGTTACAGAACTTGGTATCAGAGCCATTGGTTATAAAGAATTAGGATGTCTTTAAAAGATACCTAAAATATAACCAGTAACTCAAGTATTATAGGATCTGAATATCAACTAATAATATATAGTGACGAGATCTGGATGAACTTGGATGGACAAGTGAGTTATTATGGTCCGGAACATAATAACAGACTTGTCCGCACGAGGGAATTCAGGGGAAGTCACGGGGAACATTAATAGGTAAAATCGGCAACATATGTGTAAGTATATGATAATATTTTTATGTGACAAGGTTGTATAAGTGTGTGTATATTAATTTAATGATGATTTACATTATGGAAGGAGCTATATGTTTGCTAACTTGTGTACAGGTAAGGATGTCGAGGTCTCGAAGTTTGTCTTTGGAAGAGGACCCGGAGGAGGCCAGTTCCGGGAACTCTAGGAGTTTACGCTTAGCTTCCAGCACTGAGCCTACTGAGACTAGCCATAGGAGTGCTAGCTTGTCCTCCCCTGCTAGGGTTGCCAGATCCCCCACCCCACCCGCACCACAGGTCACCCTTACCCCTCCCAGACCCGGTCCCCGCCTCACGGCGCGTATCAGTGCCCCTTATGTCCCACCTACCTTTACCCCACCCAGACGCACTTACCACAGGGGCGAGTCCTCCCGCCTCCAGCCTGAGCCTGTGCCTCCACCCGTGTGGGGTACCCCTAGGCCGGAGAGGGATGAGCGTCCCTCCTCCGAGGCTGCATGGCTTCGAGTGCTCCATGAGCAGGTGGTTGATCACACCGTCGCTTTGACGGTGGGTATTCAGAGGAGGAATCACTTGGCGGACTGCGTACTGGACATCCAGTACGCGATTGGCCATCTGAGGAGGGAGGGTGCATACTCCCAGTGGATGATTGACCGGATGGAGACACGGATCCGGGGTTTGATGGCGGTGTTAGTGGTGATGGTGGCAGTGATGGTGTGGTTGGTATACCACCATGTTTAGTCATGTTAGGGTGGTAGTAGTCAAGGTCCACTTTTTGATACTCTGTGTAAGCAGTTAGTGGCGATGCTAACATAGAGTGAATCTTGGGTAGTTATAGTACAGCCACTAGCCCATAGGGGGTCTTTTTTTGGGAATATCATTGTAGATACTTTTGGTGTATCATTCAAGCACTGACCCATAGCGGGTTATGTCGAAATGATGCCGATGTAGGACCGATGTATGAAAACTTGATCTATGGGCTGATGTTTAGGAAATGTGTACTGATGCTTATGTAATATGTACTGATGTTTATTAATGAATGGAATATGTGTTGTGTATTGAGATTGGAAATTGTATTAATTATATGTATTTTCTTAATGTTGTGTAGAATGGCACCAAAACGGTCAGCTCAAATGTCAAAAGTGGATGTGAGTCGTCTGATTGCTCGGCAGTTAGAGGCAGCGATACCGGATATAGTATCGCGCATCGCTGCCAGTATTAATAATACGACCAATCCAGGCCCTGCGAGCAATCAAACGACCACCAATAATGATGGGGGACAAAATGTTAATCCTCCACAGAACGATAACCCGATTCCGAGTAATGACGCACCACCTAGGGTGGTCGTTACAGACAGTAATGGTCCTATACCTAGTGTAGAAACGAACCGCACTGAGCCGACTCCTGCCGCAAAGGGGTGTTCAATCAAAGATTTTATGTTGTGCAAGCCCCTAGAATTTAGCGGGTCGGAGGGACCAAATGGGTTGGTTAAGTGGATTGAGAAATTAGAGGCCGTTGTGAACATCAGCAACTGCCCTGAGGATTACGTTGTTAAGTATGCTACCTGCACGTTCACGGACCATGCCTTGACATGGTGGAACACAATAGTGCAAACTCGCGGTCAGGGAGCGACAAACCGCATGACCTGGGCAGAGCTCAAGGCCCTTGTACTGGAACATTTCTGTCCCGAAAACGAACTGCAGAAATTAGAAAACGAATTGTGGAACCTGGAGATGCAGGGGGCAGACCACTTGGGTTATACGAACCGATTCAATGAGTTGTCACGATTGGTGCCATGGTTGGTCACCCCAGAGTCAAAGAGGTTTGAGCGTTATATATGGGGACTAACTCCAATAGTAAGGAGTATAGTCAACTCTGGGGGACACAAGATGTTTGAGGGTGTGGTGACGCAAGCTGGTATCGTCACGTACGATTTCGTGAGGAGTGGGTCACTGAAGGTGGCAGGAGAGTCTGCTGGGGGAAAGCGAGGTACGTATGATAATAGGACCCAGGAGAAGCAGCAAAATAAACGTGCTAGGCCCGCTGCCAAGAACTACGCCATGACTAGTTCAGGCGGAAGGCAGGAATCGCATAAAGGGACGTTCCCTAAGTGTGGGAAATGCGGTTACCAGCATGGTGGCGTGTGCAAGGAGGTAGTGTGCCACCGGTGTGGCAAGAATGGGCACTATGCACCGAGCTGTAGGAGGAACCTGAACAATCTGAACCGACAACCGCAACCTATCCGTGCGCAACCATTTATGACCTAACCAGCCCGACAACAATACCCACAAGGAAACCAAATGATGACCACCAGCCGTGCTTGCTTTGAATGCGGCAGCACAGATCACTTCAAAAGAAACTATCCGAAACTGAACCAGGGAGGAAATGGGAGACAAACCGTGGGTCAGGCATCGTCGTCCAATCCGTCGAGAGGCCGAGCATTCGTGATGGGGGCGAACGAAGCACGCCAGGACCCCAACGTAGTGACAGGTACATTCCTCGTCTCTGATCATTACGCTTCTGTATTATTTGATACAGGCGCCGATAGAAGTTTTGTTTCTGTTAAATTCCTATCGATAGCAAACCTTCCGATTAGTGAACCCATAGAACCTTATACCGTAGAAGTCGCTAACGGTAAAACCATGATAATTAATCAGATAGTTCGGAATTGCCCTTTTATTCTGAACGATCAATCCTTCCTGATTGACTTATTACCGGTAGAATTAGGTAGTTTTGACGTGATAGTGGGAATGGATTGGTTAGCACGTAACAAAGTAGAAATAAACTGTGAAAAGAAAATCGTCAAGATCCGGGTGTCGGGTGACGAAGAGGTGTTAGTGCAAGGAGAGAAGTCGGGCACAATGATACCATTTATATCCCACCTCAAAGTGTTAAAATATATACGATAGGGATGCGTGGCGTATCTAGCGAGTTTGATGGCCACAAATTCTGAGGAGAAACGGGTGGATGATATCCCGGTGGTACGCGAATTTCCACAAGTTTTCCCAGAAGAACTTCCTGGATTACCGCCAACCCGACAGGTCGAATTCAGAATCGATTTATTACCTCAAGCTGGCCCTGTTGCTAAAGCACCCTACCGACTTGCACCGTCCGAGATGCAAGAATTATCCAATCAGTTGCAAGAAATGTTGGATAAAGGATTTATACGTCCTAGTCATTCCCCGTGGGGTGCACCTGTATTATTCGTGAAAAAGAAGGACGGGAGCCTTAGAATGTGCATTGATTACAGGGAGTTGAACAAGTTAACAATCAAAAATAGGTACCCTCTTCCTCGAATTGATGACCTGTTTGACCAGCTGCAAGGGGCGAGCTATTTCTCAAAAATCGATCTTAGATCGGGATACCATCATGTTAGAATTCAGGAAGAGGATATCCCAAAAAACGCATTCCGGACTCGCTACGGCCATTACGAGTTCTTAGTTATGTCTTTTGGGCTAACAAATGCGCCGGCAGTGTTCATGGACCTCATGAATCGAGTCTGTAAACCCTACCTCGAAAAATTCGTCATCGTGTTTAATGACGACATTCTGATTTACTCGAAAAGTAAAGAAGAGCACGAGCAACACTTAAGAATAATTTTAGAGCTTCTGGATCAGGAAAAGTTGTATGCAAAATTCTCCAAGTGTAACTTCTGGTTACAGGAAGTGCAGTTCCTCGGTCACGTTGTAAACCATCAAGGAATACACGTTGATCCGAGTAAAATTGAAGCAATTAAGAATTGGCAAGCGCCTAAAACGCCAAAGGAAATCCGCCAATTCTTAGGCTTAGCTGGATATTATCGTCGATTCATAGAGAACTTTTCCAGCATCGCCCAACCATTAACTCTCCTGACTCAAAAGGATCGAAAGTATGAATGGGGAGAAGAGCAGGAGATGGCGTTTCAAACGTTAAAGCCAAAATTGTGCCAAGCGTCGATTTTAAGTCTCCCCGATGGAAACGATTGTTTTGTCGCGTATTGTGACACATCGCGTAGAGGGTTAAGATGCGTGTTGATGCAGAATAATAAGGTTATAGCCTATGCTTCCCGACAGTTAAAAGTACACGAGAAAAATTACACTACTCATGACTTAGAACTGGGAGCGGTTGTCTTCGCACTTAAAATCTGGAGACATTATCTCTACGATACGAAGTGCACCATCTTCACTGACCAAAAAAGTTTGCAACACATATTCGATCAGAAAGAACTGAATATGAGGCAACGAAGATGGGTCGAGTTGTTGAGCGATTATGACTGTGACATCCGTTATCACCCCGGCAAGGCTAATGTTGTAGCCGATGCCTTGAGTAGGAAAGATCGGGTTAAGCCATTGCGAGTGCGAGCGCTAGGGATGATAGTCCAGTCGAACCTTTCGGACCTGATTCGAGTCGCTCAACGTGAGGCGTTGAAAGAGGAACAATTGGAGAAGGAGGGACTTTACGGCAATGAGAAGAATTTCGAACAGCGCGTGGACGAAATTCTCTATTTCAAAAAAAAAGGGCTTGGATCCCGACCCTCCATGACCTTCATGAATTAATCATGGACGAAGCGCATAGATCGAAATATTCCATACATCTGGGATCGGATAAGATGTACAATGATGTGAAGGAGTTCTACTGGTGGCCGGGTATGAAAAAGGATATCGCAACGTATGTCGGTAAATGTACGACTTGTGCGAGAGTTAAGGCAGAGCACCAGAAACCCTCGGGAATGTTACAACAACCGGAAATTCCCGAATGGAAGTGGGAGCAAATCACGATGGATTTTGTGACACATCTTCCTAAAACGTCCCGAGGACGTGATGCAATTTGGGTAATCGTGGATCGATTAACCAAATCAGCACATTTTATCCCGATTAGGAATAATTATAACACTGAGAGACTTGCGCAGATTTATATAAATGAAATTGTGTCTCGTCATGGGATACCCGTCTCAATCATCTCCGATCGGGATAGCCATTTCACCTCCAATCTTTGGCAAGTTGTGCAAGAAGCGCTGGGAACGCGCATTGATCTAAGCACAACTTACCACCCTCAGACCGATGGTCAGTCTGAGAGGACCATCCAAACTCTGGAGGATTTGCTTCGTGCATGCGTACTGGATTTTAAGGGAAATTGGGATCAACATCTCCCACTCGTTGAATTTTCCTATAATAACAGTTACCATAGCAGTATAAAGGCAGCGCCTTACGAAGCATTGTATGGTCGGAAGTGCCGATCACCACTCTGCTGGACTGAAGTGGGCGACACTCAGGTTATTAGATCAGACCTGGTCCAGGAAACGACCAGCAAAATCCTTGAAATTAGGAACAATCTAAAGGCCGCGCGGGATCGGCAGAAGAGTTATGCCGATACCCGTAGAAAACAGTTGTCATTTGAGAAAGGTGATAAAGTGTATTTGAAAGTATCACCTTGGAAGGGTGTAGTCAGATTTGGAAAGGCGGGGAAGTTAGCCCCGAGATATATTGGACCATTCAATATCACTGCAAAAATCGGTCCCGTAGCATACCGATTAGAACTACCCGATGAACTGAGTGCAGTTCACAACGTGTTTCACGTATCGAACTTAAAAAGATGTCTGGCGGATGAGACATCGGTGTTACCCTTTGAGAGTGTCCAAATAAGTGATAAGCTCAATTTCGTAGAGGAACCCATAGAAATAGTAGACGGGAAAATCAAGCAACTTAAACACAATAAGATCTCGTTGGTCAAAGTTAGATGGAATTCGCAACGAGGCCCAGAATATACATGGGAACGAAAGGACGAATTCCGGAAGAAATACCCCTATCTATTTCCTCAAAAGGAAGTAGTTGACGCGTAAAATTTCGAGGACGAAATTTCTTTTACGGGGGGAGAATGTAACGATTCCTGCAGAATCAGGTATACCCTAACCGGTATATACTATTGATGTGTTATTTAATAATGAATATGTGAATTATAATGTGTTTATACAAGTATGTATGATTCACAGTACGGATTATACTCGATTATACAGTTAATCGTATTGGAAATACGATTAACCGATGAACGATTATTGAAACCCGAAAGAATCGATGATACATTATAGACGAGATATATAATATTTAGTGATGTTTATGAAGTATTAAAGCTTCGGGATAAGTGAATTAAAGCACAGAAAAAGAATTTTGATTTAATAGTATGTCGGTACGTTAAACGAAACCTTTAATACCAAACCGAGCAAGAAACGAACGATCAAGCCGAAAAAGATGCGCAATTATTAATAATATGATGTTTCAAGTTAATAAATGTCATGGTTTAAGTTTTTGAAGTTTTTAAATCGGTTTTATATATATTTCATTTTTAAGCCGAAAAACGACCGTTTTAGCCTCGTTTTAAGCCGAAATAAACATTTAACCGAAAAACGAACTGAACCAGATTATCCAAAACATTATCCGGATCTCGGAAATCCAAATATGTGGTTGAAAATGGAGAGGTGGGTCCCACCCCACCCTCCTTGACTTTCCGATCGGAAATAATAAGGGGGTTATCCCCTTTATTTTTTTTTTAACACAACCTTCAACAATCTTCATCCTCTCTCAAGTCCAAGAACTAAAAACCGACAATTCTAGCAAGAACAACGAGGTAATGATCGAGATATTCACGTGTTTATCTTCGTTTCTCGAATCTAATTGCAAGAAAATGAGGTTTCAAGTGAAAAAAGGGTGAAAACCCGAGACGAAACCAATTCTTGCATGATCAAGTGATGTATACGGGTTATACAAGGGATCTTGGTCCAAGAAAGGAGTAAAACGAACCAAAAACGAATTTTTAAGGTTAAATCTTTGTTTTTATATCATAACCGAAACCATGAAAAAAATGGCTTGATTGTGGGTGTAACTTGCTTGGTGTGGTGTTATTGTGCTTGTAGGTGTTGTATCTAGTTGATAGCAAAGGCTAGAAAGCGAGATTCTTGCGATTTGAAGCTAGAAACACAAGGTAGTTCGGTTTTAGTACGATGTTTGCGTTTGGATAGATTGTGGCTCGTTTAGAGTTAGGTCATGAAATTTTACAGAGGTGTTAGATATATGCAAATATGAGTTCTGTGAATTTTTGGTAATATTTGGACAAAGGATGAATATTTGGTGAATTTAATGCTCGGTTTTGGCCAAAAATGATGAAAAATAGTTATATATCATGAAAAATTCTGGAAAATTTCAGATAAGATTTTTATAACATTTATAAGTCACACACAAAATTTGGGGTCAGTTGGAGAAGTCTAAGTAGGCTTTTCGGTTAATCGAGTTCTAGGGTTTTCTAGCTCGGTTTTAGTGAAAATGGCATGTAAAACGAGATTTTGGTTCTGGAAAAATTACAGGGGACTATGTCGATGGCAGGGGTCATCCAGGAAAAATTTGGGATTTTTCTAAGATCATTTGGTATTTACGACATATTTAGTGTTTAAATGGTGTTTAAAAATAGAAAATAAATTTTAAATATAAAAATTAATTCTGGAAATATTTTTATAAAAATTCCCACTGTCAAAAAGTGATTTGTGCAAAATTTCAATATCCGAGTCTAAACGGATAATTATTTGTGCTAAAAAGAAGATAAAAACAAACTTTTAAAGCTTAAAACGCGTAAACCGGTAAAGTTCGCATAAGCGAGCTGACTGGTGTATAAAAACCCTAAAAATGGACTATTTTCATATAACTAAGCTAAACAAGTAAAAATAAATCATCCGAAAATAATTCGGATGATTTGAGTAATTTTTACCCGATTTAACAGTTTCCGGTGCGCTAAAGACGGAAACGGGTCCCGCGGCCAATCGGGGCGCCTAAACCGAGCTCTAATTTCACAACTTTAAATAAAATATCAGTCAACCACTATTTTCGGGTCGTGTGTGACCAAACTCATTTTTGAAACGTAAAAACGGACAACCGTGCTAGGCACGCAAATCGGGGAAAACAAAATAATAGTAATTTTGACTGTTAAACTCTAAACGAATCACAATCTGAGTCCGGAAAAGTGTTTCTGGGTTAAAGTTGTATTAATAGTGATTGTATAGTAACGAACTTAGGGATCGTATTACAGATCCGGGCTAATAGCTGGTGTACTGTGATACCTACTTGTTGTGATAAGGTGAGTTTCACGAGCCCCTTTTTCCTGAATTGTTTTTAAATATTTTCCCGGGGCGGAAAGCATGTTGTTACTAAAATGTTTAAGTACATACTGAACGCATGGATTTGCATGTTTTTATATATTTTTATTGTACGGGAATCGTACGGAAATGTACTAAGATGGTAATTGTTTGAGTTACTAACATTGTAAGGCCCCGCAACACGAGTGATTAACTGAAAGCCGGTAGAGTGTGGATAGTACTATTGGTCTGACAAACCCAACTGGTCCGGCATGGAATTGCTGATGTTTCCCAGCCAGTTGCACATGTCTATATTAGGTGTTATATTTATTTTGCTATGTAATGTTAGGCGTAGCGGTTTGGGGCAGGTTCGTGGGCGGAGTATGCCACGGGGTTGTGTGTGATAGTCAGAGGTTTCACTTGTGGGCTCAGCATAATTACATCGCTAATATATGATTTATCATAATGATTTGTCAATGTTTATTTACATTAGTGAAACTCACCAACTATTCGTAGTTGACCCGTTTTCTTTCCATGCTTTCTAGGTACTCCCAAACTGGAATAAGTGCTACATACTTGATGATGCGTGCTTTTTGTGGAAGCTTAGTGATCATTTTGTATTAATTATGTTAATGTAATGTTGGTAAAACTTATGTGCTATCGCCTAGACGGTAACTAAACTCGGAACAATGCAATATGATGTAAATTAATGTAGTGGTGTTTTCTTTATAAGCAATGCTATTGATATCAGATGTGTCTGTTACATCCCGTTTACGTTTCCGCTGCGGTTACGGGGTGTTAAATTAGTTGCAGGAACATGTTGTTGACAAAACACATGAGTTGGTTGTGGTGGTGACTCAATATATTGACCTTAAGAGGACCTAAACATTGAGAAGTTGTTCTGAGCTTGTTGTGGCTGAGCATATTGACCTTGAGATGATCTTAACATAGAAAAATTGTCTTGTGATATGAGAGTATTATTAGAGCAACACTGTAGCCAGCCGCATTGTAAGAGTTAGCATGATTTATGGCACATTGCTTTTCTTCCATGTCACAAGACTTAATGATTGCCATAACCTCTGACAAAGTTACTCTGAATAGGTCCTTTGTCTTTTTGATCACTGCAACATTCATGTCCCAGCTTTGTGGCAGATAGTTGACCGGATTTTTATTTGTTTCAATAGAACTCATATTGATGTTTGCAGATCGCATTTCAGTGTCCAAAGTAACAAATCTTTGAAGTTGTGTCTCCGATAACTCTCCCAGAACATGATTGAACATGTTAAAATTTGGTCGTAACAGATACTGTCAACTCCTTCTCATATCCTCGTTTCCCTCATACACCTCAATAAGGGCTTCCCATAACGCTTTTACAGACTGTAGCTCTGTGAATCCTAGATTAATTTCATGTGAAAGTGCCGTTTTTAGAGTGGCAAGAGCCTTCTCATCTTCCTCATTCTTTTCGAAATCCGTGTCGCATTACAGTTCAACGGTCTTTACAACTACTTCATCACTATTTTATCTCTGATAAGTGATAGGTTGAAGACACCTGACAATGCTTCACCAAATCTTTGCATCCTTCATCTTCACGTATTTTTTAAACGTGAACTTCCACTCAGCAAACCCCTCATGAGACAGTAGACGGGGTACATGAGTAGCCGTTCCCATATTGGAATCCAAGCTTTGATGCAATGCAAAATTTGATGATGTGTTACTTAACTGGTCCATTTCAATCTAAAGTATGTCGGTCCCGAGTATCTCAGTTAATCGCTCAGTCGGACACTATCGTAACCCACACAAACGTGTCGATACGAAGTCTACGACATACTGTTTTTGTGAAAAGAACAAAAGAATATTAAAGGCAGAAACAATAATAATCTTAATATTGCTCAACGGACAAAAAAGTAACACACACGAAGTAACTCAAAACATTTCCATTTAGTATTGTGAAGGGTACATTCAAGAAATCAATTAGGGTCCTAGGTGGAATGTATGGATTTATGGCAGCTTTCCGTACAGGATAAAGACATCCGTCAAATCACTATATTTTCACAGTGTTCGTTGTATCGTCTCTGTGAAAGGCGTGCCCTAAAGTTTCCTTTTATAGGCATACCCTGACACCTGACATTCCTTCTAGAAACCCTAATCATTGATACTAAACGTAATCAAAACATATTACAAGAGTTTCTAAGTGTAAACAGCTCTTCGAGTAAGCTTTGAAGCTTTTGTCCTTATCGAGCAGACCTGGTAACCATTAAGTTTGGTCAGGCACAGTTCTCCGAGTAAGCTTTACTTCGAATATTTTACTTAGAAAATATTCTTCAAGCAGACTTCAATCTTCTTGACAATATCAAACTTTGTTCGATAAGGTCCTATGAGCAAACTTGTTCTTCAGATATCCCTTCAACCTTTTGTTACATAACTTATTGGAACAAATCCAAGTGTACTGGTGACACTGTAGCTTGCTCGAGGTTGAACCTGGCTCGTTAGAAGTCCATAAGTGATTTCTTCATCAACTTCGTTCAAGTTTGCTGGGACCACTGTTTATTATAAAAAACCCTTGCTCGATCCACCAAAATACTTGGTTTTAGCCCGATTTAGTCAAGAGTTTTCTAGAAGAACAACCTTGCTTGATGAAGTGTAGTTTGCTCAAACTATCACTTAAGAAGAATTCCAGGAGATAACTTTGCTCGAAGATCAAAATACCTTGCTTGACTAAGTTTAAGCTTGCTCGGAAGTCCACGTGTGTTCGGTTTCCATACTTAGCCATTTTCCAAGGAGGTTGAGAAGATTCCAATCTTCCTTTAGTCTTTTCTCATCCCAACACTCCCCCCTAGATTGGAGCATTCTCAGCTGTACCAAAACACCTAATGATTACATACACTTTTCCAAATACACATCAAATTCTCAAAAAGTGAAATTACATAACATAAGAAAAATTTACAAACGATAATTCTGTCACTAGGACATTACATAGAAAATTCAAATATTAAAGAAAAAGAATGTCTTCAGTGTCTTGAACTTGAAGGTCCTTTCCTTCTACCAAGTCTGACTGCAGCAACTTTCTCCTTAAATAGGAAGATCTTCCTGTGGTTTGGATGTGAAGAAGGCAGATTATATCTGATTATATCCTCCAAACCCTCCACATGAAGAAATTCCAGATCTGTGTCATGTTGAATGATGCCCAAGGCCAGTCCATCAGAATTTCTCAAAACAAAAGATTGATCCTTTGGCTCAAAAACAATCTTAGAAAATTTTCCATTCTTCTAGACTTCGTAGTTAAGCCTGGTCATCTGCTGCCTCATGCTCAGCCACTCTTTCATATTAGCAAAAGGATTAGAGTATCTGGTATTTTGTTTGTAGGAGGCTTCAATCATCTCGATGTCACTCATCATCCTCTGCCTTTTATTTCTTTAAATGTTTGAGAGCTCTAACTTCATCTTCTTGTTTAACAAAGGAAATCATTTCCTAGGTTGGTCCTTTAAATACTTGGAAAGCTCATTCCTTTGATGGCCTGCAAATTTCTGCATATCATGATAATCATACAAATTCATACTGGCCACTTCCTCCAACTATTCTCTCTTGAAGTCTTGAAAATCATCTTTAAATACTATTTGCTTCAAGTCACCACTAGTCATCACTACTTTCATAGTCTAATTCTCCCATCAAAATACATTTTCTTAGGTAGGTCCACATCAGAGGGTAGCCTTTGTTGTCTCTGATGTGTGGCTCTAGAAGTTGGAATTGGGACACGGTGGAAGACCTTTAAGTGTATTTCTTTTTGGGAATTAGTCTTCTCACATACCCAGTTTGTTTAAACATACTTATGATTTGTTCTTTAGGCATCATCACAAGCTTTAAATAATCTCCACCTCCTTTTGCCATTGTTGTGATCATCTCCATTACTTCATCATCAGTTGGACCAGCAGGAATAGATCTTTGACTTTGAATTGGTTCACCCGTTGGTCCACACTGAAATTTCAACAATCTTCTCTCCTCTGCCTCCAATCTCTCCCATTCTTCCTTTTCAGTGTAAAATAGATCTTTTAATTGGCCTTTTCCAAGATTGTCAAACACACCTTCAGCCATGCCCTTACTCATCATCAAACCCTTTAAGGTTTTGATCTTGTTCTCATCTTCCCAGGGCATCAAATTTTCTTCACACTAGCCTCAACTGGCTCTTCCTTCACAGTTACCAGGAGAGGAGTCTGAGCGGACTTTGACTTTCACTTTGCTTCGTTGAATTTTGCCTTCTCAGACTCATAAAAAGATAGTTTTTCACTTATGCTCATGTTTTTTATCTTCTCCCCCTCTCCCTTAATAGGCATTAATCTCTCCAACAGTTTTACCCGCTCATCCTTCTAGGCTTTCTTTTCCTTTTCAACCAATGTAATCAGTTTTGGTTTCTTTTTGCATTTGGTTGTTTCAGACTGAATTTTTCTTGAGATCTTATTAATTGTTCTTCAACCTCCTTCCTGTTCAATTTCTCCACATCATCTATGGCCATACCATGATCAATCAAGTATTTTCACTTTCCACCATATTTGTGGAAGACTTTTTCAAGTTTATCTTGTTGATTTGTTGTTTTCTTTTTCAATATTTCCCACCCCTCTCTATATTCTTTCTTTGGTTTATTTGCAGACGCTCTCTAGTTCCTCTAATTTCATGTGACTTAGTTGTTTTTCCGAGAACCATGAAGTCTCAAGTATGCAAGGAACCTTTGAGTGTCTATGTTTCTCTTTTCCCTTTTCTTTTTCAACTCCTTCACCTCCTCATCAAGTAACACCTGCAACTCCTCATCAGTCATTAGAGCCAGTGTCTCCAATCTGTATCCATGATTCATTGGGCTTATAATCTTTGGATCTTCCTTCTTAGCTTCATCCAACATGGTTTGAATATTTTCCATGTGTACATCAGTCATATCAACATGTGGGGAATCAGCTATATCATCATCATCAGCTTCAGACAAATCAGTTAGTGCATCAATTTTTGGTTCATTCACTTTGGGCTTATTTGCAGTATCAACAAGCTTAACAGTTTGAAGAGGTACATCATTGATTGGACTCTTATTATTCTTTGGCAAGGGTTCATCAGGACTTTCATCTTTTTCTTGCCTTTTTTTCTTTTTCTCACATACCTCTTAGCATATTTATTCAAGTAATCATCAGCCTAACTTCCTTGATTCTCCCATTTGCTTATCCCATATCTTAGCCAATGTATTAGTGTAACACCCCGTAACCGCAGCGGAAACGTAAACGGGATGCAACAGACGCATCTGATATCAACAGCATTGCTTATAAAGAAAACACCACTACATTAATTTACATCGCAATTCATTGTTTCGAGTTTCGTTATCATCTAAGCGTTAACACATAAGTTTTACCGATAATATTTTAACATATTCAATACAAAATAAAGATCACTAAGCCTCCACAAAAGCACGCATCATCAAGCACGTATCAATTATTCCAGTTTGGGAGTACCTAGAAAGCATGTAAAGAAAACGGGTCAACTACGAATAGTTGGTGAGTTTCACTAATTTAAATAAACCATGACAAATCATTATAGTAATCATATTTTAGCGATGAAATTATGCTGAGCCCACAAGTGAAACCTCTGTTAACCCAGAGACACATCCAATAACCTCTGGGGACACTGTTAACCCAGAAACACATTTAATAACCTCTGGGGACACTGTTAACCCAGAAACACATCTAATAACCTCTGGGACACTGTTAACCCAGAAACACATTTAATACCCTCTGGGGACACTGTTAACCCAGAAACCCATTTAATAACCTCTGGGGACACTGTTAACCCAGAACACTGTTTCGGGCCTTACAATGTTAGCAACTCAGACAATTACCATCTTAATACATTACCGTACGATTCCCGTACAATAAACATTATATAAATACATTCATCTCCATGCGATCAGCATGTACTTAAACATTTTGATAGAAACATGCTTTCCGCCCCGGGAAAATATTTAAAACAGTTCAGTAAAAAGGGGCTCGTGAAACTCACCTTCTCGTGAGTCAGTATGTGGTACAGTGAACAGCTATGAGCCTGAATCTGTAATATGATACCTAAGTCGTTACTATACAATTTCCATAAATTAAATCCGTGTCAACCGGTACATCTGGGGACACTGTTAACCCAGTACTGTACTCGATCCGGGGACAATGTTAACCCAGAGACACTTCTCAGGACTCAGATTGTGATATTTCTTAGAGTTTAACCGTCAAAATTATTATTATTATGTTTTCCCCGTTTTACGTGCCTAGCACGGTTATCCGTTTTTATGTTTCAAAAATGAGTTTGGTCACACACGACCCGAAAATAGTGTTTGACTGATATTTGAGTTAAAGCCGTGAATTTAGAGCTCGGTTTAGACGCCCCGTTTGGCCGCGGGACCCGTTTCCGTCTTTAGGGTGCCGGAAACTGTTATTTCGGATAAAAATACCCAAATCATCCGAATTATTTTCGGATGATTTATTTTTACTTGATTAACTTAGTTTCATTAAAATAGTTCATTTTTAAGGTTTTTATACACCAGTCAGCTCGCTTAGGCGAACTTTGCCGATTTACGCGTTTTAAGCTTTAAAAGTTTGTTTTTATGTTCTTTTTAGCACAAATAATTATCCGTTTAGTCTCGGATCTTGAAATTTTGCACAAATCACTTTTTGACAGTAAGGAATTTTATAAAAATATCTCCAGAACTAATTTTTATATTTAACATTTATTTATCTATTTTTAAACGTCATTTAAACACCAAATATATCGAAAATACCAAACGACCTTAGAAAAATCCCAAATTTTTCTGGGATGACCCCTGCCATCCACATAGTTCCCTGTAATTTTTCCAGAACCAAAATCTCATTTTTCATGCCATTTTCACCAAAACCGAGCTAGAAAACCCTAGAACTCGTTTTACCGAAAAGCCTACTTAGACTTCTCCAACGGATCTGAAATTTTGTGTGTGACTTTTATATGTTATAAAAAGCTTATCTGGAATTTTCCAGAATTTTTCATGATGTTTAACTATTTTTCATCATTTTTAGCCAAAACCGAGCATTAAATTCACCAAATATTCATTCTTTGTCCAAAAATTACCAAATGTTCACAGATCTCATATTTTCATGTGTAGATCATCTCTGTGAAATTTCATGACCCAACTCTAAGTCTATCACAATCTGTCCAAATCATACGAAAAACCGAACTACCTTGTGTTTCTAGCTTTAGATCGCAAAGATCTTGCTTTCTAGCCTTTGCTAGCAACTAGATATAACACCTACAAGCACAATAACACCACACCAAGCAAGTTACACCCACAATCAAGCCATTTCTTTCATGGTTTCGGTTAAGACATCAAAACAAAGATTTTTAACCGTAAAAATTCGTTTTTGCCCCTTTTAACTCATTTCTTGGACCAAGATCCCTTGTATAACTTGTATACATCACTTGATCACGCAAGAATCGGTTTCATCTCGGGTTTTCACCCATTTTTCACTTGAAACCTCATTTTCTTGCATATCACTCAAGATTATGGAATTAAAAACCAAGATTTAGGTAACTACCTTGTGATTTTCCTTGATAAAAATCAAGAGGTTGGATGAAGATTGAAGAATGTTGAGAGAATTTTGAGAGTTTGATGATAGAAAAAAGAAAATGGAAGCCAAGGGGGAAACCCCTTGGTCCGATCGGCCTAATAAGGAGGGTGGGGTGGGGCCCACACCTCCAATCTTGGCCACAAGTTCAGATTACGCAATCTGGATAATGTTTTGGATAATCTGGTTCAGTTCGTTTTTCGGTTAAAGGTTTAATTCGGCTTAAAACGAGGCTAAAACGGTCGTTTCGGCTTAAAAATGAAATTTATATAAAACTGATTTAAAAACTTTAGAAAACTTAAACCATGACATTAATTAACTTAAAACATCATATTATTAGTAATTGCGCGTCTTTTTCGGCTTGATCGATCGTCTCTTGCTTGGTTTGGTATTAAAGGTTTCGTTTAACGTACCGACGTACCATTAAATCGAAATTCCTTTCTGTGCTTTATTTCACTTCTCCCGAAGCTCTAATACTTTATAAACATCACTAAATATCATATATTTCGTCTAAATGTAATCCTCGATTCGTTCGGGTTTCAATAATCGTCCATCGGTTAATCGTAATTCCAATACGATTCACTGTATAATCGAGTATAATTCGTACTGTGAATCATATATACTCGTATAAATGCATTATAATTCATATATTCAATATTTAATAACACGTAAATAGTATATACCGGCTAGGGTATACCTGAATTTGCCGGAATCGTTACAATTAGCCACTGTTTTTGCATCATATTTATCAGTAACCACCTGCTTATCATCTTCTTCTTTTTCAAGTTTATTAGTAGTGGCTTGTTCAAGCTCAGGTGATTTAGATTTTGTTTCATGTGTTTTGGGGGTAGCTGGAATTGATATAAGACAACAGCTAATGATTTATCAGCCTCTTCAGTTTATTGTAATCTTAGCAACCCCTCTATCACCTCTTGTTCTAATTCTCCCTTGTTTTCATCAAGATTTTTCTTCAACTCCATTTCTTCTAAAATAATCCTTTGATCTTCAAGTTCTTTGTCGGATAGGAATCTTGAAATCATCTCCCTTTGCATCCAATCCCCCACAATCCCATCAAGTCTTTTAACAGCTTGTTCAGCAGATTCATCAACCATCAACAATTCATCACTAGATTTAACATTATTGTTTTCAAAGGTTGTAGTTGATCTTCATTTTCAACAACAGATTTTCCTTTTAACCTCTTCTTTTCCTCATCTACAATCAAGAGTTTTGATGGACCTATTTCTCTCACCACACTTGGTTCATCAGGAAAGTTATCAATCTCATCAAATAAATCATTGATTTCCTCATCCACCACAGCCTCCTTCTCCTTTTCCAACAAGGTTTCAACATTATCAACTTCCCCATATAAGATATTTAGATCATCTTCATCATTCACACCCTCCTCCCCTGTGACATTCGTGACAAAACGAGATATACTTTATTCACTACGTAGCGAGTAAACGATAAAACGGTTAATTTGTAGCGATTAACGAGTAACTGACCTATACTGATTATGACCCGTATATATATTGAGGGGTCATATATGAGTTATATATATTTTATAGTGGCTAACATATTGATATTAAGGCCCCAGTATGTTTAATACCATTTAAACGAAAAAGGTTTCGTTTATTGATACGCTATGACTTTAAACGCAATCGTTAACATCAAAAAGAGCATTGTACCACCCGTCAAGCCAAAAAACACTTATGGAACACTTATATAAGTCAGTACGTTTTTCTTATTTTACAAAAATGGGCTGAAAAACACTCGTTTTCGCACTGTATTTCGCATCTGAACTAGTTTTCTTGCGAAAAACCGAACCCGAACTAAATTTTGGACCGAGATTTACACGTGACATGGAAACCGAGGCATTAATGGGCCAAAACAGAGGCCCGGTGGGCCTCCGTTTGGGTTAGCCACAATTTAAGGGGTGGGACCACTCCTTTTTGTTTAGCTTGTTAAAGAAGCCTCCCTTAGATATTTTAGCACATATTTTCTCAAACCAACTCAACTCCCTGCTGTTCTTCATCCTTGTACCCAAAACCCTAGAGGTAACATCAATTTTTCCATGGATTTCTTACTTGTTTAACATTATTTAAACATAGAAAATTAAGTTTTGATTAGTTTTAAACATGTTTAACCTTCCAAAAACCATAAAAATCAACTAAAATCATGTTTTGATGTTAAACATGTTTACAAAGCAGAAACATATATATTTTTGACCAAAAACACGGATTAGAACATGAATATGACGTTTTTGCGGTTCAAAAGTTCGGTATGAAACCCAAACCGAGACTATGGATGATTTATGCTCGGTTTTATGTTATATGATATGTAGATACACTGAATTTGTGACCCAAGACCTGGAGATTCGATAAAACCACCGAAAACCGACAAAGTAATTACCGTATTACTTGTTTTGGGGTTGTTTAGTATTAGGTTGTGACGTGCTTGTTTTAAGTTTGTGAAACTTTTCAGAGACATTAGGGATCACATAAGTGATTCCCTGTTCAAATTTGGTAATTTTTTGATAAAAGGAGAATATTTGGTGAATTTATAATCGTTTATTGGAGTTTATTTGGGAAAAATAGTTAAACTTCATGAACAATTATGAAATTTGGTTTGGAACTCACAAATGTTATGATAAGATCACTGCAAAAGTGTGAGATCATTGCGAGATGTCTATGTATAGTTCGTGCATCTGCGTCTTTATCGAGTTTTAACAGCTGAAAAATGCACAAAAGGGTATTTTGGTCAAAGGATTAAGTTCTGGGAATTTTGCACGGGTTGTGTTATGGTATTATAACCACATAAAAATTTATCAGATTTTTTGGGAATCGTTTGGTATAAACGGGGTATTT
Source organism: Bidens hawaiensis (assembly GCF_021521415.1). Taxonomy (NCBI): domain Eukaryota; kingdom Viridiplantae; phylum Streptophyta; class Magnoliopsida; order Asterales; family Asteraceae; genus Bidens; species Bidens hawaiensis. Next base: position 28,452 of record NW_027491982.1, on the reverse strand, counting down.
ATCGGCGAATTATAGCACATAAAATGAATTTTTATAAATAAATGGTTAAGTCTAAAATTTCTAAAAATATTTTTATTGAAATATACAGATTTTAAATTAGTTTTACAAAAATTCTCATAATTTATATATAATTATATAAATAGTTATGATTATTTGAAGATTAGAATTATATATGTTTTAACAAAACTGGCAGTTTTGTGTTTAACGAACTGACTGGTATGTCAAAACGTCAAAATTGGTCAATTATCATAGTCTTGGATTAATTTGATAAAAACGAACTTTTTACGTGATTTCTGGACAATTCGGGTGTATTGTACGCGTTTTATACAATCAAACCCGTATGAAAACGGAAATGAACCCTTCAATCAATCCATATACCAACCCTTCAAATATCTTTCATAAATCAAATCATTTTATCAATCAGTATGTTTACATAAGTTTGGGTGATCTTACCTATTTCCGTAACACGTAAACTATCAACTTGGCCAGGCACGAAAAACGGTGAAACTAAGCCAAATCTGGTTTTGAACACTTCATAACGTACAACGTCACAATCTAAGACTATGGTCATGTTCTGGGCCTAACAGCTATACCCAGACTAGTTATACAGCCTGATTTAGTTTAAACATTGTACTGGTGTTAACCGTACTATACGATTATGGGATACGATTTATACTCGGAAGCATTATATATATTACTCGTGTAACCGCTCAAGACTACTCTAAGATGAGTTTCACGACCCCACTTTCTAAACTATTTTACGAACTTTTGGGGTAGAAAGCATGTTTACATATACTTATATACTTGAAAACTTGCGATGATGTGAATTATCTAAGTATAAACACTTGAAACTCCTCACAAACACAAGTTATTAACTTCGCGCCGCTAACGTGTGGATTGTACTATCGGTTTGAAAAATCCAACTGACAGGGCCGGTGGGGTATGCCGGAAAATTTTAAACCAGTTGCACATTGTCATTTAAACTTATTATATTCTGCTATGCGGTGTAAGACATAGTACATACTTGGGGCAAAGTGGCTGTTAAATGCCAACAGGAGTACATGGGCAAGGGTGGCCATATGTTTTAGCTCGTTTCGGTTCCACTTATGTCTTAGTATAAAAACATCATACACATACATAGATACATACATACATACATACTGTGAACTTTATGAACTCGTATACAGATTTTTGTTCGTACTCGTGAAACTTGAAACTCACCAACTAGACGTAGTTGACCCGTTTTAACATACTTTTCAGGTGAGCCAAAGTTGGAATGATTTCTATGTGCTCGGTGTTAAGAACTGAAGTTGAATCGATGTGAATAGATACAAGTACATACTAATGAATAAGAAACCGAGAACTGGTTATGTGATTTTCATCTAGTTTGTTAACTTAGTACCAACCAATGTAAAATGATGTAAATTAGTTTGCTGAATTTCTTTATAAACAATGTGGTTGATACCAGAGTTATCTGTTGCATTCCCGTATTATGCTACCTCATTGACCTAGTCAGGGTGTGACATCCTCCTCTTCATTCACTATCAAATTTTCGCCATCCTCATCCACTACTTTCTCTTACACATTCTCAGTATCATCATTTTCATCAACATTATAGTCTTGCTCAACACCATCAGACTCATCAGCCTCATTTCCATCCTTTTCATTTTCCTCCACATCTTTTCCTCACCACTACTTCCATAAGTATCAACAATTGTTGTCAGTACATCCAAATCAGTATTAATGGCAGCAGGTGGATTCTCCCCCTGTTTTGGCATAGCTGAGTTCTTCTCAACCGTAGAGACCATGGTTTGAATCCTTTGAATAGCCTACTCCAGCTGGAATTCCACTTCAGCATTTTTCTTTTTCAATACTTCATTCTCCGTCTATAATTCACTATTTTGAGCTTTTAAATCAACATTTTCAAGTATTAGATCAAAATTTCGCCTCAGTAAGTGATGGGAAGAGAAAAGTGAGATTTGGGTAGGGTCAGATACTTGTGGTGTGTTTAAAGGTGAGAAAGGGAATGGATTGGGGATTTGGGTTTGTTGTGTTTCATGGGTTGGGCTTTCAGTTGTTTGTGGATTGGTATCGTGTATTGGGCTTGTTTATAAGATGGGCTGGTATATGTTCAGGAATATATGTTTCATGTTCAGGCTGGTCTTGATGTTGGTTTAAGGTTTGTGTTTGTGTAGGGGATTGGGTTTAGGTTTGTGGTGGGGATTGGGTTTGGTTTAAGGTTTGGGTTGGGAATGGGTTTTGTTTAAGGTTTGGGTTTGGGAATGGGTTGGTGATTGGGTTTGGATTGGTGGTGATGTTGATGGGGATGGAATATAAGGGTTATTGGCTTGGTATTGGGGTGGTGAATTGTCTTGTGGTGAGGTGACTGGTGTAGATATATGGTTGTCATGGTTTTTTCTCTCCCCTTGAGCTTGTTCTAATATATATGTTACCACAGTATGAACCACATCATCCACATTCATATCATGATCCCCTTCAACAATCTCCTCCTCCATAATAATCTGATCACCATCATTTCCTCCATAATCATAACCATCATCTTCCCTATCATCATTATCACTCTCTTCATCCTCAGACTTCACCCTTGGTGACTCTGGTACATGCATATTTTCCATGTTTTTATCAGCCAACCATGGCAAAATGTTGAATTCAACATTTTGATCAAAGTTACTTGTGGCCGACAACCTTTCTATCCTCCTGTATACATTTGGATCTTGTAAAGCATGTGTTGTTCCCAAGGTTGGTAAATCGGGGCTCACAATGTTGAAAATAATTTGCCAGAATCTGGGATAGACTAAAAATCTATCAGTCTATTATTTCCTCAAGTTTGTCACCAAACCATCCAAAATTAGTCTTGAAAAGTTAAATGATTGGTTGTATATGATTGAAACTATGGCATTTGCAATGTCCCTACTCATGAGGGTCCGTGTTCCCCTCCATGGAGTGAAAAACTGCATGATATGATGTATCAAGAATCGGTACAGGTTGGGAAACATGCCTTTCTAATATTGTCCCTCATGGACATCTCCCTAGTAACCCATTATTTCTTGAAAGATTCTCAACAAGCGGTTGGTAGAAAAATGTATAGGAGCTTCAACATCGTCATGCAACTAGAGAGAGGCTCTTATCAATTATTCGGTAATAATCACTTCATTCCCAGCCCCAGTAGCCTCAATACGCCTACCTAGTTCATCATCTTCTAGTTCAGCGGAATTCCAGAAATCCAATTGGTGGTTTTTGTATATGATGGGGCTTTCAGTTAGTGAAAAGCGAAAATAAGACCGTTGCATCCATCTAATCATCAACTCAACAGGTATATTGTCATCAGTGACCTGGAGAAGAGCACACATGTTGTGCTTTTTCTTGAACAGATACGTCATATCTGCATACACATAGACAAGAACACATTCAAAGAAACGATTAGTTATTAAAGGTCACAAGTTTATCGTGCAATAAGTTATAATTTGAAGAAGAAATGAAAGATAGTATTTAAGAACTTGTTCTTCGGAAAATTGATAACCTACACCCAAAACAGAGATGTTAGTGATAATGAAATTAAATCCCTAAATCCATACAATGAGTGTCGGAAAACATTCAGTTGAAGCTTACCAAATCGGATTTAGTTGGCTGACAAATTTTGGTTAGGATTATGAATAAACGATTGGGATTCTGGATAAAGAGCAAACTGGCAATAATGCAATTAGGAAAGAGGGAAAAGGGTGAAATGAATTTTTTTTAAGTCCCCCTTTTATAGTGTACCTTTGCAAATTTGAAAATGGGTTTTAAATGAATTTTGTCATATTGCGCATGAACTGCCAAAAACTTAGTTTTAAAGTATAAAGCTTGCTCGATAAAGTACATTTTCAAAAGCTTGCTCGAACCCAGAGTGTGCTCAAGTATTTTAAAGTAATTAAAAATAAACTAAGTGGATAAAATGAAGGAAGCTTACTCGAATATACAAGATTGCTCGAGAACTAAATCACAAGTTAAATAATCAAGTATAGTTCATCAAATAGGCAATATTTTGCAAAGTGATAACTTGGTAATATTTATAATTTTTCAACCTTAATCGAATACATTATTACTACTAACCTTATTGGATTAGACTTATAAAAGTTAAGAAATAAGAAATTTCAGACATATTTACTCAAGTATACTCGAAAGTAGAGTTTACTCGACAATACTTCAAAAGTTCAAAGTATGCTTGAGAAGACTTGTTATCCTTTGATATACAAGTGTGCTCATAGCATAAAGTGTACTCGGAAATTAAAGTTTATTTGTGATTTTCAGAAATAAACAAGTATGCTTGATAAACAAAGTTTACTCGAAAACACTTGTGATTTAAGAAAATAAAATTTAATTCAATGAAGTATGCTAGACAAACACTCATATCAACTAAAACAATCAAGTTTATTTGAAACAAGTATTTAAAACATATTCATACAAGTATCACATAATCATCAAGTGTGCTTGATAAAAAAAACTTTCTAAACAACCAAGTTTACACAAAAGTAAATGATTATCAAAAGTGTACTCGATAATACATGAATAATTCTCTTAAGGACAAATAAGAATCAAGTATGCTTGAATGAGTTAAGCTTCAAATAATAACAACTAAGTTTACTCGAAAGTTAGAAAATATCAAAGTATACTCGAAATTACACTTGTAGACATATTCAAGGTAAATGCAACACTTTTTGACATAAACTTTTCATAAAGCAGTTTTCTCATAAAACCTCAGAGTTTAGGAGCAAATAGTACATAATGAGATCAAATTTCATTTATATTTTACCAAATCCTTTTTTTTTTGAAAAGATCTCAACATGGGATCATATTGATTAAGTCAACTTTCAATACTTCATTCTCAACATTATTATGACAGATCAGGCAGGTTAACAACAGGTCTAGACTTCACATGAATTTCATTACATATTGGTGATATGATTAAGGGTTCAATTAGATTACATAATACAAAAATGGATAACACTTGTTGCATTATGATGTCCCATATCTCGTCTTGAAGCTTATTTGGCTTTCCCCAGATCACCCCAAATTGACTTCAACCCCCTGATATTTGGTAAAAATATTTTTGTGACAGAACATGTAAATTTTCTTTATGAATTTTCCTTTTCAAAACTTCAAACATATCGAGGTTGAGCTTTGGACTTACATGCCACGCAGTTCGGATTTACAAGCATTTCATTCAAGGTGTTTAAGGACTTATTTTGTTGCCCCACCTTTGTAGTTCTATAATTAACCCTAATGTTTGTATTTCTTTCAAAATTTGTGAACATAGATCAACTTTTGGTTGAATATAAAAATTTTGCTCACACTTGTTCTTTGTCATATACATAAGATGTTTCATTTTTGGTGACCAAATACCAACAAGCTCGTGTATGACAGGGTAATCACTTTTCTGCATATCATTCGGAAAGATTTATCTTGAAACATGTATGTTCAACAATGTATCTCCACATTAAGTTTAGCATTTTCATTATGTTTATATCACCTCAGTATTTACACATCATGGAAAGCAACCATACATATTAATGACTGCACTAATAGTCTTTTTAGCTTATTAAAGCCATATGATTGGCATAAATAATCAATCTACTATCATTTACGAAAGGTTGGTTCAATTTTCATTGAAAACCTTTTGTGAGCTTCTACAAAGCTTTGAACTGAAGAGTCTTATCATATCTCTGCACCATCAACTTGCTCAGTTTGTCAAAAACAATTTTGTGGAAATTTTTCTTTAAGGATTTTCATTTGAGCATGCATATATGACACAAAAGCAGAATTTTGACACAAGCAAAAGATAACATATTCAAGAATAATTAGAACATAAATGACACAATTAACACAAGCAGACTTAACATAATTAATGTACATCCAAGACAAACTATGCAAAGGCTATCCTATCGTAGTCGCATCATTAGTTTAGTTTTTCCAATCATATTCAACAAAAATTAGATATGCACACAAATTCATCATTCAAATCACAAGCAAACATTCTTATCAAGATATTATCATTATTCACTTAAATCACACTTAAGTATCATGGACACCTAAGCCACACAATTTGTCATTCAAAGCACACAATCAGTTAACATTCACATAATCAAGCACATAATCACAACTTTCACTCTCACGACTATAAAAATAATCAGTTAGCAAAGTGAGCACACATCATTAATCAGACTTCATCAGAGTTAATCATTCCTAGAGCTTTCAGGAGAAGTTGGATTCTTGTTTTATCCAGTGGCTTGGAGAATAAGTCAGCCAAGTTGTCACTAGTATCAACTCTTTTCATTTTAATAAGGCCTTTCTCACTACTATATCTTATGAAATGATGTCTGATTTCAATGTGCTTGGTCTTAGAGTGTTGGAATGGGTTCCTAACAATGATCAAAGCAACAGTATTATCAATAAATATAGGAGTGTTCAAGAAATTCAAACCATAGTCCAACAATTGATTTTGAATCCAAAGGACTTATGAACATCAGGCAGATGTAGCAAAGTACTAGCTTCGGCAGTTGAGATTGACACAGTAGTTTGCTTCTTGGATTGCCATGACACCAGCCTGTCTCCCAGAAATTGACATCCACTAGATGTAGACTTCCTACTCATGTGGCAGCCATCATAGTCACTATCAGTATAAGAAAGCAAATCAAAGGCATCATTCTTTGGAAACCGTATTCCCAAATCAGGTTTTCCCTTAAAATATTTAAAAATCCTCTTGATAGCAGTCATGTAAGACACTTTTGGACTTGATTGGAATCTTGCACACATACAAACAACAAACATAATGTCTGGCCTTGAAGCAGTCAGGTACATTAGAGATCCAATCTTTGCTCTGGATTCATATTCATCAACATGCTCTCCGTTTTCATCAGCTATCATCTTCTCATGGGTGTCCATTGGAGTAGAAGCAGTCTTCAAGTCTTGACATTTGAACTTGTTCAAGATGTTTTGCACATACTTTGAGTGTCAAATGAATATACCATCCTTGTTTGTTTGAACTTGCATTCCCAGAAAGAAATTCATTTCACCCAATGAGCTGATGCGGTACTTGGACTTCATTACTTCCTCAAACTCCAAACATATTTGTTTATTTGTAGACACAAAGATAATATCAAAATACACTTGTAAAAGGAGCAAATCTCTTCCTCTTTTCTTGTAGAAGAGGGTCTTATCAATGGGTCCCCTTTGAAAACCATTCACAAGCAACTGATTTGATAACTCATCATACCAAGATCTTGGAGCTTGATGTAATCCATATAGAGCTTTATACAACTTATTGACTCTATTTGGAAACTCATGATCCTCAAAACCTAGAGGTTGAGTCACATACACCTTATGTTCTTGGAAGCAGCATAAGCTAGGAAGATTCTGAGTGCTTCTATCCTTGCCACTGGTGCAAATACTTCCTTAAAGTCAATTCCTTTTTCTTTTAAGCATTCTAGTGCAACTAGTCTTGCTTTATTCTTCATTACAATCCCTCCCTCGTCCCTTTTGGTTTTGAAAACTCATATGGTACCAATAGCATACTTACCTCTTGGATTATCTAAAAGTTCCCACACCTGCAGATTCCTGAATTGAGCCAACTCCTCTTGCACTGCTTCCACACAACTATTGTCTTTTAAAGCTTCAACAATGTAGTTGGGCTCAATTTGGGACAGGAAGCAGGAGTACAAACAAATGTTTACAGATTCAGATACACTTCTTGTAACTCTTTCATGAATATCCCCAATGATGTTTTCAGGTCTATGATTTCTTTCAACAAAGGAAGTTTGCACAATTTTATTTGAAGACATATTTGAATCAAGATTTGTATCATTGAGATCTGGTTTCTCAATGACCAAATCAGATGTTGTATTGTTCATTTTCTGCCATTTCTTCAACATTCTGTTGGAGCAATATTATTTCCAATGTTTAAACTTTGAAAAAAGGTGTTAGTGAACGGTTTTGCGTCTAGAGTCTTTGTATTTATCGTCTTTGTATTTATCGTTTATTTATGTAATAAATTATTAAGATATTCATGTAGTTCGTTAAGTAATAGTCTAGTTCGTTAAGTAATTATCCCTCCTGATTCGTTAAGGATGTTTAACGAATCAGGGGGTGATTCGTTAAGTTTAGTTGTTTAATATGTATGTAACGAAGTGGATGCTAGTTCGTTACGGAATGTGTAACGAACTAGATCCATCTTCTATATATAGTGAACATTGTTTACTGTTTATTTAAAGTTTCGAGTTTTAATATTAATGAATTGCTGTCCAATTCTCTCTTAAGGTTCATACTAATATTACACAAATACATACAACTAATAATATATACATATAACATACAATCAAATGTAATAATGAACTAGATCCGTATTTAGATTAATCGTATTCATACATGTATCAGATCTAAGATATGTGTATTGATTAATGGATTATCGAGTTCAAACAAGTGGTATCAGAGCTTTCGGTGCTAGTTTACGCTTGATTTGATGGTTAATTGATGTTATCAGATTGATATTTGATAGTATTTTGTGTTAAGTCTCTGTTTGATTTGATTTTGGATCAAATTGAGGTTAATTGGATGAATTATGAATGATTTGGATTGGATTTGAATGTGTTAAGGTATTTGTGAGGTTTGGACGATTGGAATTGGTTGTTGGTTTGTGTTTAGAGTGATTTTTGTTAGATCTGGTTTTAGCCGAGAACAGAGGTTGATTTTTGGTTAAATTGGATACGAATTAAGTTTGATCGTGTTACGGGATTGATATGAATGGATTCGAGTTTAATTTTCGAGTAATTTGGTAGGATAAGTGTGCGATTTGGTTGAGTATTGGTAAAGTATTCAATTTTTGATTCTGGGTTTGTGTTCTTCAATTTTCCAGAAATCTGGAAATTTTCATTTGAAGAATTGAAGATTTGAAGATTCAAATCAATTCATTAACAATTAAGTCTAATTCGTTAAATTCTCAGCTTGATTCGTTAACATATTTAGCTAATTCGCTATGAGTTTTGGTTGATTCGTTAACTATTTCGTTATACATTCTGATTTGTTACAACTGATGCGTGTGATACGTGTCTTACCTCGATAATTGTTTTATAACAACTTTTGCCACGTGGCACTTGTTGACAGAAGTTTGTTACAAACAGTTGTAACAACCTGTTTTGTTATCAGTTTGATTCGTTATCAACTGTAGACGATTCGTTACTTAATTCTCCTAAGGATTCACTTAGTGATTCGTTAAACCAATCACCTGATTCGTTGAACCAGTTCGTTATAAAATCTCTCTAATTCGCCAAAGTTACTATTTCTAATTCGTTACCATCATTTCTAATTCGTTACCTAATCAATCTTAACTTCGTTAAGGTGTGATTCATTGTTTACTGTTCACAGTTCGTTACAAACGTTCACAGTTCATTAATTAATTTTCAATTTTAATCCTCAAAGTTTGAAACCTGTCAAATATGGCTAGCATGTATGCATTAGCTTCCCAAAACATGTTGATGCAACAAATGTTACAACTGGACACCGAGATCGGTTCACATTCAAAATGTCCACGTTTAATGAAATTTAGCGATTTTGTTAAATGGGAACCCCGTTTTCGTGCTCATCTAGGGTCAGTTCACCTTGATTGTTCTTGTTGTTTGGATGAGGTTTACACCGTTCCAATGATTGGGGATGAGACTATTGGTTTTACACCTAAAGCTACCTCACAATACTTGGTTGAAAAGAAGAAAGCTTTAGAAATTGAGACAAAAGCCTATTCTACTCTTACTATGGCTTTATCTGAAAACATCTTTCACCAAGTAGGGAGTATAAAGATTTATGCCTCTTTATTTCAACATATCCGTATGAGAAGTATGCGAAACACCGCTGAAAGCAAAAAGGTTACGCTCAATTTTCAATTCAGAAACTTTAACCTGCTTAAGGGTGAGACTGTTGAAGAGATGACAACAAGGTTTAATCATTTGATAGCTGAGATGGATAAGATGAGATTGGAAACTTCTGAGATTGATGAAATTGATACCATTAAAAATGCACTACCGAGTTCCTACTCTGCTTTCTTGAAGGTTCTGAAAGAGAATAATTATTTCAACAATGAAGATTTGACGGCATCGGAATTTATGCAAAAGATCAAAGCACGGGAATACGATATTAAATGTCAAAAGTCTTCAAAATATAGTCAAGATCCTTCATTTTATGGTGGAAGTATGCTATTAAGTTCAACCATTTCACCTATCACTGCATTTCTCACACAAAATGCAAGTGAGAATGCAACAACCATGTATAGTGAACCACGAGCCTGTTTCTACACTGCTGGAAAAACTGGATTCTCTGGTACTTCTGGTTCATCTGTAGGATCTGGATCTTCGTCACCCACAAATCAATTCTCGTCTCAAACAAATATAAACATGAGGGAGGCCGAACAAAACTTTGCGTTTTTGTCAGCCTTCATGACTTCATATGAGAATTTGGTTAGTAGTAAGATTGCAACGAGCGATTTGACGGATGAAGATTATGATCAAATTGATCCCGATGATTTAGAACTGATGGACTTAAAGTGGAACATGGCTATTGTAACGATTCCGGCAAATCCAGGTATACCCTAGCCGGTATATACTATTTACGTGTTATTTAATATTGATTATATGAGTTATAGCACGTTTATACGAATATATATGGTTCACAGTATGAATCATACTCAATTATATAGTGAATCATATTGGAATTACAATTAACCAATGAACGATTATTGAAACCCGAACAAATCGGGAATTACATTATAGTTGAAATATATAATGTTTAGTGATATTTACGAGGTATTAATGCTTCGGGATAAGTGAATTATAGCACAGAAAAAGGATTTCGATTTATTTGTACGTCGGTACGATAAACGAAACCTTTAACACCAAACCAAGCAAGAGACGATCAATCAAGCCGAAAAAGATGCGTAATTATTAATAATATGATGTCTTAATGTCATGGGCTAAGTTTTTTAAAGTTTTTAAATCAGTTTTATGTAAATTTCATTTTGACCCGAAAAACGACCATTTTAATTTCGTTTCAAGCCGAATTACGAGTTTAAACGAGAAACGAACTGAACCAGATTATCCACAACATTATCCGGATTGTGTAATCCAAATGTGTGGACAATATTTGAGATGTGGCCCCCCCCCCCACACCACCACTTAGGCCGGCCACCCCTTTCCCACCCATTATACATTTCATTTTTTTTTTTTTACAACAATTCTCTCACAAAAAACTCTTTCAAACTCTCTCAAATCTCTAACACTTTCAAGCTTTCTTCCAAGATCATCATAGTTTAACCAAGATTTTGAAGGTATAAGCATGTTACATTACATAATCTTTGGTGTTAATTACTTGGTTTTGAGTTGTTTTTGCAAGAACAAAAGGGTTCCAAGTGAAATATGGGTGAAAACCCGAGATGGAACCGGTTCTCGTATGATCAAGGGATGTATACAAGTTATACAAAGGATTTTGATCCAAGTAATTAGTTAAAAGTGTTTAGAATGAATTTTTACGGATGAAATCTTGTCAAATGAAGTTTCCATGTGAAAGACGGGTGAGAATCCGAGATGAAACCGACTCTTGCATGACCAAGAGATGTATACAAGTTATACAAGGGATCTTGGTCCAAGAAATGAGTAAAAAGAGTCGAGAACGGATTTTTACGGTCAAAATCGTTGTTTTGATGTTTTAACCGACACTAGGAAAGAAATGGCTTGATTGTGGTATAACTTGCTTGGTGTGGTGTTGATGTGCTTGTAAGTGTTGTATCTAGCGGCTAGCAAAGGCTAGAAACCGAGATCCTTGCGATCTAAAGCTAGAAAACACAAAATAGTTCGGTTTTCGTGTGTTTATGAAAAATGGACAGATTTACGTGTGCTTAGAGTCGGGTCACGAAATTTCACAGAGATGATCTACACATGAAAATATGAGATCTGTGAATTTTTGGTAATTTTTGGATAAAAGATGAATATTTGGTGAATTTAATGCTCGGTTTTGGCCAAAAATAGTGAAAAATAGCAAAACATGATGAAAAATTCCGGAAAATTTAAGATAAGCTTTTTATAACATATAAAAGTCACCCACAAAATTTGAGCTTAGTTGGAAAAGTCTAAGTAGGCTTTTCGGTGAAACGAGTTCTAGGGCTTTCTAGCTCGGTTTTGGGTGAAAATGGCTTGAAAAATAAGTTTTAAATTCTGGAAAAATTCCAGAAAGTTATGAGGATGATAGAGATCATCCCAGAAAAATTTGGGATTTTTCTAAAGTGTTTTGGTATTTTTTGATATATTTAGTGTTTTAATAAGATTTAAAAATAGATAAATAAATGTAAATATAAGAAAATAAATCTGGAAAAATTCAAGGAAGTTATGAGGATGATAGAGATCATCCCAGAAAAATTTGGGATTTTTCTAAAGTGTTTTGGTATTTTTGATATATTTAGTGTTTTAATAAGATTTAAAAATAGATAAATAAATGTAAATATAAGAAAATAAATCTGGAAAATTTTTACAAAAATTCCTTACTGTCAAATTAAGTTTTGTGCAAAATTTCAAGACCCGAGACTAATCGGGTAATTATTTGTGCTAAAAAGAACATAAAAACAAGTTTTTAAAGCTTAAAACGTGTAAACCGGCAAAGTTCGCATAAGCGAGCTGACTGATACATGAAAACTCTAAAAACGGACTATTTCATAAATCTAAGTAAATTAAGTAAAAATAAATCATCCGAAAATAATTCGGATGATTTGGGTAATTTTACCCGATTTTACCGTTTCCGGCACCGAAATACCGGGAACGGGCCCCACGGCCAAACGGGGTGTCAAACCGAGCTATCATTTCATCACCTTAACTAAATTGACTGTCAAACTCTAAGCAATGTCACAATCTGAGTCCTTAGAAGTGTCACGGGGTTAACATAGTCCCCGAATCGAGTACAGTACTGGGTTAACAATGTTCCCAGATGTACCGATTGATACATATTTAAGTTATGGGAATTATATAGTAACGACTAGATATTATATTACAGATCCAGGCACGTAGCTGTTCCTTGTATTACTCACCGACTCACAAAAGGTGAGTTTTCACGAGCCCCTTTTAATGAATTGTTTTAATTATATTTTCCCGGGGCGGAAAACATGTCTTATTTAAAGTATTTAAGTACATACCGATCGTATGGAAATACTTGTACATTTATATATATATGGTCTGATGCACAGAATATATAAAATGTTTATCATGTGTTATTGTCCTGGGGTAACATAGTTCCCAGGGGTTATTATTGTTCTGGGGTAACATAGTTCCCAGGGGTTATTATTGTTCTGGGGTAACATAGTTCCCAGGGGTTATTATTGTTCTGGGGTAACATAGTTCCCAGGGGTTATTATTGTTCTGGGGTAACATAGTTCCCAGGGGTTATTATTGTTCTGGGGTAACATAGTTCCCAGGGGTTATTATTGTTCTGGGGTAACATAGTTCCCAGGGGTATTTATTGTTCTGGGGTAACGTAGTTCCCAGGGGTTATTATCGTTCTGGGGTAACGTAGTTCCCAGGGGTTATTATTGTTCTGGGGTAACATAGTTCCCAGAAAGTTAATGGAAATGTTCTGGGGTAACATAGTTCCCAGCATGATTATATTGCTAATAAATGATTATTAAAATGATTTGTCAGTGTTTATTTAAATTAGTGAAACTCACCAACTATTCGTAGTTGACCCGTTTTCTTTACATGTTTTCTAGGTATGCCCAAGTTGGATTGATTGATGTGTGCTTAACTATCTGTGCTACCTGTTGGAAGCTTGCTGCTCTATGTTTTGTAATGAATTTATTAATGTCTTATCGGTAAAATATGTGTGTAACACCTAGACAGTAATGAAACTCGCAACAATGTAATATGTTATAAATTAATATAGTGGTATTTTCTTTATAAGCAATGCTGTTGATATCAGATGTGTCTGTTGCATCCCGTGTACGTTTCCGCTGCGGTTACGGGGTGTTACAGAACTTGGTATCAGAGCCATTGGTTATAAAGAATTAGGATGTCTGAAAAAGATACCTAAAATATAACCAGTAGCTCAAGTATTATAGGATCTGAATATCAACTAATAATATATTGTGACGAGATCGGGATGAACTTGGATGGACAAGTGGGTTATTATGGTCCGGAACATAATAACAGACTTGTCTGCACGAGGGAATTCAGGGGAAGTCACGGGGGACTTAAATAGGTAAAATTGGCAACATATGTGTAAATGTATAATAATATTATTATGTGGCAAAATTGTATAAGTAAGTGCATGATTAATTTAATTATGAATTACACTATAAAAAGGGACTATATGTTTGTTAACTTGTGTGCAGGTAAAAATGGCAAGAACACCTAGCGTGTCGACGGAAGAGGACCCGGAAGAGGTCAGTTCCGGGGCCTCTGGAAGCCCAAGTGTAGCACCCAGCTCCGAGCCTTCGGAGGCTAGTCATAGTACTTCTAGACAGACCACCCCAGCTAGGAGTGCTAGTGTACCCTCCCCTGCTAGGGTTACCAGGTCTCCTACCCCGCCCGCACCACAGACCGCCCCGATTCCCCCAGACACGGTCCCCGCCTCACGGCGCGGATCAGTGCCCCGTATGTCCCGCCCACTGTTACCCCACCCAGATCCACATACCACCGGGGCGAGTCTTCCCGCCCCCAACCCGAGCCTGCAACCCTACCTGTGTGGGGTCTTCCAAGGCAGGAGCGGGACTTGGCGGCTTGGCTACGTGTTCTCACCGAGCAGGTGAACGAGCACTCTGCCGCCCTGGTCGTGGGGGTACAGAGGCGGGCGTACCTCGGGGACAGCATACTGGACCACCAGTATGCTATTAACCAGTTAAAAAGGGAGTGCTCATACTCCCACTGGTTGATCGACCAGATGGAAACCCGAATGCGGGTTATGATGGCGGTGTTGGTGGTGCTGGTGGCGGTGTTGGTGGGGTTGGTTTACCACCATGTGTAGATGTGTTGGATGGTAGAATCTTGAACCGCTTTTTGATACTCCGTGTAAGTAGTTAGTGGTGATACTAACACGGAGTGAATCTTGTTTAGTTATAGTACAACCACTGGCCCATAGGGGGTCTCTTGTAGGGCATATCATTATCGATACTTTTGGGTATCATTCAAGCACTGACCCATTGCGGGTTATGTCGAGGATGATACCAACATAGGCCCTTTGTATTAAAACTTAGTTATGTAATGATGACTGGGAAGTATGTAAATGGATGTTTGTGTAATATGTACTAATGTTTATTAATGTATGGAATGTGTTTTGTGTTTCATAATTTGGAATGGTATTAATTATATGTGTTTCCTTGATGTTGTGTAGAATGGCACCGAAACGATCAACGAAAATATCGGAAGTAGATGTGAGCCGTTTGATTGCTCAACAGTTGGAGGCGGCGATACCGGATATAGTATCGCGCATCGCCGCCAGTATTAATAACTCGACCAATCCAACCCCTCCGAGCAATCAAACGCCCATAAATAATGACGGGGAACAAAACGCTAATCCTCCAAGGAATGACAACACTATGCCGAGTAATGACGCACCGCCTACGGTGGTCGCTACCGACAGTAATGGCCCTATCCCTACTGTAGAGACCAACCGCACTGGACCATCCAGGGGTTGTTCAATCAAGGATTTTATGTTATGCAAGCCTTTAGAATTTAACGGGTCGGAAGGACCGAATGGGTTAGTGAAATGGTTAGAGAAAATAGAATCAGTGGTAAATATCAGCAACTGTCCCGAGGATTGTGTCGTTAAGTACGCCACCTGTACGTTCACAGACCATGCCTTGACATGGTGGAACACCATAGTACAGACTCGAGGTCAGGCGGCGACAAACCGCATGACCTGGACAGAGCTTAAGGATCTTGTTTTGAAACATTTCTGCCCAAAAAATGAATTGCAGAAACTGGAACATGAGTTGTGGAACATAGAGATGCATGGGGCGGACCACTTGGGATATACCAACCGGTTTAATGAACTGTCACGATTAGTGCCGTGGTTGGTCACCCCAGAGTCAAAGAGGGTGGAACGTTATATTTGGGGACTTACTCCAGTAGTGAGGAGTATAGTTAACGCGGGAGGGCACCAGACGTATGAGGGTGCAGTGACACAGGCTGGTATTGTCACGTATGATTTCTTAAGGAGCGGATCGATAAAGGCGACGGGAGAGTCGGCCGGGGGAAAGCGAGGTACGTATGACAATAGGATCCGAGAGAAACAGCAAGGTAAACGAGCTAGGCCCGCTGCCCAGAGCTATGCCGTGACTAGTTCGGGCGGAAGGCAAGAACCGCAGAGGGGAACGTTTCCTAAATGTGGGAAATGTGGTTACCACCATAGTGGCGTGTGCAAGGAGGTGGTGTGCCACCGGTGTGGCAGGGTTGGACACTACGCACCAAATTGTAAGACAAATCTGAACAACCTGAACCGTCAACCGCAACCTATTCGGGCGCAACCATTTAGAACTCAACCAGCCCGACAGCAGAACCCGCAAGGAAACCAGATGGTGACCACTAGCCGTGCTTGCTACGAATGCGGCAGCACGGATCACTTCAAAAGGAACTGCCCGAAACTGAATCAGGGAGGAAACGGGAGACAACTCGCGGGTCAGCCATCGGCGTCCAATCCGGCGCGAGGCCGGGCATTTGTGATGGGAGCGAACGAGGCGCGCCAGGACCCCAGCGTAGTGACAGGTACCTTCCTCGTCTCTGATCATTACGCTTCTGTATTATTTGATACAGGCGCCGATAGAAGTTTTGTCTCCGTTAGGTTCCTTTCGATAGCAAACCTTCCTATTGGTGAAACCATAGAACCCTACACCGTAGAGGTCGCTAACGGTAAAACCATGATAGTTAATCGGATTGTTCGGAATTGCCCTTTTATTCTGAGCGAACAATCCTTCCTGATTGACTTGTTACCGGTAGAATTGGGTAGTTTTGACGTGATAGTGGGAATGGATTGGTTGGCTCGTAATAGGGTAGAAATAAACTGTGAAAAGAAAACCGTCAAGATCCGGGTGTCGGATGACGAGGAGGTATTAGTGCAGGGAGAAAAATCCGGCACCATGATACCATTTATATCCCACCTCAAGGTGTTGAAATATATACGTCAGGGATGTGTGGCGTATCTAGCGAGCCTGACGGCCGCTGATTCTGAGGAAAAACGGGTGGACGATATTCCCGTGGTACGCGAATTTCCACAAGTTTTTCCAGAGGAACTTCCTGGATTACCGCCAACCCGACAGGTCGAATTCAGAATCGATCTGTTACCTCAAGCCGGCCCTGTTGCTAAGGCCCCTTACAGACTTGCACCGTCCGAGATGCAAGAACTATCCAACCAGTTGCAGGAATTGTTGGATAAGGGATTTATACGTCCCAGTTATTCCCCGTGGGGAGCACCTGTACTATTTGTGAAAAAGAAGGACGGAAGCCTTCGAATGTGCATTGACTACAGGGAATTGAACAAATTAACCATCAAAAATAGATATCCTCTTCCCCGAATCGATGATTTGTTCGACCAACTACAAGGTGCGAGCTATTTCTCAAAAATTGATCTTAGATCGGGATACCACCAAGTTAGAATTCAAGAGGAGGATATCCCAAAAACTGCGTTTCGGACTCGCTACGGCCACTACGAATTTTTAGTTATGCCTTTTGGGCTAACAAATGCGCCAGCGGTGTTCATGGATCTCATGAACCGAGTCTGTAAACCCTATCTCGACAAGTTCGTCATTGTATTTATTGACGATATTTTGATATACTCGAAGAGTAAAGAGGAGCACGAACAACACTTAAAGTTAGTTTTAGAGCTCCTGGATCAGGAGAAGTTATATGCAAAATTCTCCAAGTGTAACTTCTGGTTACAAGAGGTGCAATTTCTCGGTCATGTTATAAACCACCAAGGAATACACGTTGATCCGAGTAAGGTTGAAGCTATTAAGAATTGGCAAGCGCCTAAATCTCCGAAAGAAATCCGCCAATTCTTAGGCTTAGCTGGATACTATCGTCGATTTATAGAGAACTTTTCCAGCATCGCCCAACCTTTAACCCTCCTGACTCAAAAGGATCGGAAATATGAATGGGGTGAAGAGCAGGAAACGGCGTTTCAAACGCTAAAACAAAGATTGTGCCAAGCGCCAATCTTAAGTCTCCCCGACGGAGACGATGGATTTGTTGTATATTGTGACGCATCCCGTAAAGGGTTAGGATGCGTGTTAATGCAAAATAAAAAGGTCATAGCCTATGCGTCTCGACAGTTAAAAGTTCATGAGAAAAACTACACTACTCATGACTTGGAACTGGGAGCAGTCATCTTTGCACTTAAAATCTGGAGACACTATCTCTACGGTACAAAGTGCACCATATTCACTGATCATAAAAGTTTGCAACACATATTCGATCAGAAAGAACTGAATATGAGGCAACGAAGATGGGTCGAGTTGCTGAGTGACTATGACTGTGACATACGATATCACCCCGGCAAGGCTAACGTTGTAGCCGATGCCTTGAGTAGAAAGGATCGAGTCAAGCCACTACGTGTGCGAGCGTTGGGGATGATAGTCCAGTCGAACCTTTCAGATTTGATTCGAGTCGCTCAACGCGAGGCGTTGAAAGAGGGCCAATTGGATAAAGAAGGACTTTACGGGAATGAGAAGAATTTCGAACAGCGTGTGGACGAAATTCTTTATTTCAAAAATCGGATTTGGATCCCGACCCTCCATGACCTTCGTGATTTGATCATGGATGAAGCACATAAATCGAAATATTCCATACATCCGGGATCAGATAAAATGTACAAGGATGTGAAAGAATTTTACTGGTGGCCAGGTATGAAAAAGGATATAGCCACATACGTCGGCAAGTGTACGACGTGTGCGAGAGTTAAGGCGGAGCACCAGAAACCCTCGGGAATGCTACAACAGCCGGAAATTCCCGAATGGAAGTGGGAACAGATCACAATGGATTTTGTGACACATCTCCCCAAGACACCCCGAGGTCATGATGCGATTTGGGTAATCGTGGATCGATTAACCAAATCGGCACATTTTATTCCAATTAGGAATACTTTTAACACTGAGAGACTTGCGCAAATTTATATAAATGAAATAGTGTCTCGTCATGGCATCCCCATCTCGATCATCTCCGATAGGGATAGCCATTTCACCTCCAAACTTTGGCAAGCTGTCCAAGAAGCGTTGGGAACACGTATTGACCTAAGCACAGCTTACCACCCTCAGACCGATGGTCAGTCTGAGAGGACCATTCAAACCTTGGAGGATTTGCTTCGTGCTTGCGTACTGGACTTTAAGGGAAATTGGGATCAACATCTCCCACTCGTTGAATTTTCCTATAATAACAGTTATCACAGCAGTATAAAGGCAGCACCTTATGAAGCATTGTTTGGGCGGAAGTGCCGATCACCACTTTGCTGGTCTGAAGTGGGTGACCCGCAGATCATTAGATCGGATCTGGTCCAGGAGACGACCAGCAAGATTCTTGAAATTAAGAACAACCTGAAAGCCGCGCGGGATCGGCAGAAGAGTTATGCTGATACCCGTCGAAAACCGTTGTCATTTGAGAAGGGTGAAAAGGTATACTTGAAAGTATCACCCTGGAAAGGAGTGGTCAGATTTGGAAAGGCGGGGAAGTTGGCCCCTAGATATATTGGACCATTCATTATTACTGCAAAGATCGGTCCGGTAGCTTACCGACTAGAACTGCCTGAGGAACTAAGTGCAGTTCATAACGTGTTTCATGTGTCGAATTTGAAAAGATGTCTGGCGGATGAGACATCGGTGTTACCCTTAGAGGGTGTGCAAATAAGTGATAGGCTCAACTTCGTAGAGGAGCCCATCGAAATAGTGGACGGTAAGATCAAGCAACTTAGACACAATAAGATCTCGTTGGTCAAAGTTAGATGGAATTCGCAACGAGGCCCAAAATTTACTTGGGAACGAAAGGATGAATTTCGGAAGAAATACCCCCACCTATTTCCTCAAAAGGAAGTAGTTGACGCGTAAAATTTCGAGGACGAAATTTTTATAACGGGGGGAGAATGTAACGATTCCGGCAAATCCAGGTATACCCTAGCCGGAATATACTATTTACGTGTTATTTAATATTGATTATACGAGTTATAGCACATTGATACGAATATATATGGTTCACAGTATGAATCATACTCAATTATATAGTGAATCGTATTGGAATTACAATTAATCAATGATCGGTTATTGAAACCCGAACGAATCGGGAATTTCATTATAGACGAAGTATATAATGTTTAGTGATGTTTACGAGGTATTAATGCTTCGGGATAAGTGAATTATAGCACAGAAAAAGGATTTCGATTTATTTGTACGTCGGTACGATAAACGAAACCTTTAACACCAAACCAAGCAAGAGACGATCAATCAAGCCGAAAAAGATGCGTAATTATTAATAATATGATGTCTTAATGTCATGGGCTAAGTTTTTTAAAGTTTTTAAATCAGTTTTATGTAAATTTCATTTTGACCCGAAAAACGACCATTTTAATTTCGTTTCAAGCCGAATTACGAGTTTAAACGAGAAACGAACTGAACCAGATTATCCACAACATTATCCGGATTGTGTAATCCAAATGTGTGGACAATATTTGAGATGTGGGCCCCCCCACACCACCACTTAGGCCGGCCACCCCTTTCCCACCCATTATACATTTCATTTTTTTTTTTACAACAATTCTCTCACAAAAAACTCTTTCAAACTCTCTCAAATCTCTAACACTTTCAAGCTTTCTTCCAAGATCATCATAGTTTAACCAAGATTTTGAAGGTATAAGCATGTTACATTACATAATCTTTGGTGTTAATTACTTAGTTTTGAGTTGTTTTTGCAAGAACAAAAGGGTTCCAAGTGAAATATGGGTGAAAACCCGAGATGGAACCAGTTCTCGTATGATCAAGGGATGTATACAAGTTATACAAAGGATCTTGATCCAAGTAATTAGTTAAAAGTGTTTAGAATGAATTTTTACGGTTGAAATCTTGTCAAATGAAGTTTCCATGTGAAAGACGGGTGAGAATCCGAGATGAAACCGACTCTTGCATGACCAAGAGATGTATACAAGTTATACAAGGGATCTTGGTCCAAGAAATGAGTAAAAAGAGTCGAGAACGGATTTTTACGGTCAAAATCGTTGTTTTGATGTTTTAACCGACACTAGGAAAGAAATGGCTTGATTGTGGTATAACTTGCTTGGTGTGGTGTTGATGTGCTTGTAAGTGTTGTATCTAGCGGCTAGCAAAGGCTAGAAACCGAGATCCTTGCGATCTAAAGCTAGAAAACACAAAATAGTTCGGTTTTCGTGTGTTTATGAAAAATGGACAGATTTACGTGTGCTTAGAGTCGGGTCACGAAATTTCACAGAGATGATCTACACATGAAAATATGAGATCTGTGAATTTTTGGTAATTTTTGGATAAAAGATGAATATTTGGTGAATTTAATGCTCGGTTTTGGCCAAAAATAGTGAAAAATAGCAAAACATGATGAAAAATTCCGGAAAATTTAAGATAAGCTTTTTAAAACATATAAAAGTCACCCACAAAATTTGAGCTCAGTTGGAAAAGGCTAAGTAGGCTTTTCGGTGAAACGAGTTCTAGGGCTTTCTAGCTCGGTTTTGGGTACAAATGGCTTGAAAAATAAGTTTTAAATTCTGGAAAAATTCCAGAAAGTTATGAGGATGATAGAGATCATCCCAGAAAAATTTGGGATTTTTCTAAAGTGTTTTGGTATTTTTTGATATATTTAGTGTTTTAATAAGATTTAAAAATAGATAAATAAATGTAAATATAAGAAAATAAATCTGGAAAAATTCCAGGAAGTTATGAGGATGATAGAGATCATCCCAGAAAAATTTGGGATTTTTCTAAAGTGTTTTGGTATTTTTGATATATTTAGTGTTTTAATAAGATTTAAAAATAGATAAATAAATGTAAATATAAGAAAATAAATCTGGAAAATTTTTACAAAAATTCCTTACTGTCAAATTAAGTTTTGTGCAAAATTTCAAGACCCGAGACTAATCGGGTAATTATTTGTGCTAAAAAGAACATAAAAACAAGTTTTTAAAGCTTAAAACGTGTAAACCGGCAAAGTTCGCATAAGCGAGCTGACTGGTACATGAAAACTCTAAAAATGGACTATTTCATAAATCTAAGTAAATTAAGTAAAAATAAATCATCCGAAAATAATTCGGATGATTTGGGTAATTTTACCCGATTTTACCGTTTCCGGCACCGAAATACCGGGAACGGGCCCCACGGCCAAACGGGGTGTCAAACCGAGCTATCATTTCATCACCTTAACTAAATTGACTGTCAAACTCTAAGCAATGTCATAATCTGAGTCCTTAGAAGTGTCACGGGGTTAACATAGTCCCCGAATCGAGTACAGTACTGGGTTAACAATGTTCCCAGATGTACCGATTGATACATATTTAAGTTATGGGAATTATATAGTAACGACTAGATATTATATTACAGATCCAGGCACGTAGCTGTTCCTTGTATTACTCACCGACTCACAAAAGGTGAGTTTTCACGAGCCCCTTTTAATGAATTGTTTTAATTATATTTTCCCGGGGCGGAAAACATGTCTTATTTAAAGTATTTAAGTACATACCGATCGTATGGAAATACTTGTACATTTATATATATATGGTCTGATGCACAGAATATATAAAATGTTTATCATGTGTTATTGTCCTGGGGTAACATAGTTCCCATGGGTTATTATTGTTCTGGGGTAACATAGTTCCCAGGGGTTATTATTGTTCTGGGGTAACATAGTTCCCAGGGGTTATTATTGTTCTGGGGTAACATAGTTCCCAGGGGTTATTATTGTTCTGGGGTAACATAGTTCCCAGGGGTTATTATTGTTCTGGGGTAACATAGTTCCCAGGGGTTATTATTGTTCTGGGGTAACATAGTTCCCAGGGGTTATTATTGTTCTGGGGTAACATAGTTCCCAGGGGTATTTATTGTTCTGGGGTAACGTAGTTCCCAGGGGTTATTATCGTTCTGGGGTAACGTAGTTCCCAGGGGTTATTATTGTTCTGGGGTAACATAGTTCCCAGAAAGTTAATGGAAATGTTCTGGGGTAACATAGTTCCCAGCATGATTATATTGCTAATAAATGATTATTAAAATGATTTGTCAGTGTTTATTTAAATTAGTGAAACTCACCAACTATTCGTAGTTGACCCGTTTTCTTTACATGTTTTCTAGGTATGCCCAAGTTGGATTGATTGATGTGTGCTTAACTATCTGTGCTACCTGTTGGAAGCTTGCTGCTCTATGTTTTGTAATGAATTTATTAATGTCTTATCGGTAAAATATGTGTGTAACACCTAGACAGTAATGAAACTCGCAACAATGTAATATGTTATAAATTAATGTAGTGGTATTTTCTTTATAAGCAATGCTGTTGATATCAGATGTGTCTGTTGCATCCCGTGTACGTTTCCGCTGCGGTTACGGGGTGTTACAGCTATGATAGTCAGGAAAGTGAAAAAGTTTATGCAGAGAACGGGTAAAGATCTTCCGCCTTTGAACAATAAATTGGGATTTGATAAATTAAAGGTTAAGTGCTACAATTGTCAAGAGTTTGGGCCTTTTGCCAAAGAATTTGATAAGCCTAAAAAGGAGTATACCGGTTCTAGAAAGCAAGATCAAAACTCATCGGGTAAAAGTGGAAATGATGCAGGAAAATATTCTGGAGGTAAACCATTGTCTTCTGGATCTCAAGCAATGTTATCCAACGTAGATGGAGATGACTGGTCACAAAGGATACTATGTGGAAATAATCAAGCAAATCTGGCAATGCTTGGATTTCCTGAGTATTTTCGAGATGTGAGTGAAAGTGAACTATCTTCTTATGTTGATACCGAGTCTGAATCTGATGATTCAAGTGAAAAGCTTCCAACTACTTTCGCTTGTATGGCAAAAATCAGTGATTCAACTACGTCTGCTTACATGGCTAAGCAAAATGAGGTTAGTACTTCTATTTCTAAGTTATCATGTATTGATTGTGAGATCAATAAGCCTAAGATAAATTCCTTAAAACTTCAAAATGATAATTTGCTAAAAGAGATTGTTTCGTTAAAAGATACTTATAGGCAATCCTTGACCGCTCAAATGAATTCAAGAGAGAAAATTGAGTCTTTAACTATAAGTAATCATGATATTAAGGCTGAGTTATCAGTGAAAATGACCATCAATGATCAAAAATTTCAAGAAATCTTGAAACATAGATCAAAGATAACTGAGCTTAAAAATGAGGTTCTTGATTTAAAGAACAAATTGGGAAAATTCAGAAAATCCTCCTTTTTGCTAAACGAAATAATTGAAGTATCTGGTAAGCAAAAAGATTCAAAGAAAGGAATAGGTTTTGTTGAAATTCCACCACATTTTCAAAATGATTACAAACCTAATCCTTTTGCTAGAAAAGAAGTTAAAACTGAAAGTGTTAAAGCCCAACCTTCATTTCAGAAACCTAATGTTCAAAGCAACAAAGTCTTTGTTGAGAATATTGACAAAAGTTATCATTGAGGATGTGTTCTAACCTGAAATCATACACAAGAACAAGAAAATTCCAAGTTCTAATCACATACTGTGTGAACCTCATGAATTTGAGTAGGCTGTGTATGGTTCGCACACAACTCAAGTGAAACAAGATAATCATGTGAAAGTCAAACCAGTGAGGGCTAAGAAACCAGAAAACCCCAAATTTCTGATGAAGATTTGTTGTGTTTCATAAATCCAATTGTTTTTAAGCCATCTACTGGTAGATTATTTAAATTAAAGGGGATAGACATGATGATCACTGAGAAACACATTCCAATAAGTATCATTAAACCAGAACTTTTTGAGAGTGTGTTTCACAATGAAACTTCCAAGATTCGAGAACTTGAACGTTTGTATGCTCAATCTAAAACATCAGCTTCATCTGATCCATTGACTAAAGCAAAGCAAGTTTTAAAACAAGCTAAGAAAGTTCAATTTGTAAAGTCAACTGGAACAGATACTTTGAAAAGTTTTTCAAATTGTTCTAACTTAGATTTTTATTTGAAAAAGGAATCTGAGTTATCTGATGATTTTACTAAAAGCTTGACAAAAAATTTGAGTCATCATCAATCTTCTATGTCATGTGTTCCGACTAATTCTCAACATAATCATGTGGACATGCGAAGCTGTTTCCTTTGCAGTCAACAAGGTCATGTAGTGAGAAATTATGGCCAGAAGAGCTATCAGAATCTTCACCCTTTTGTTAAGGATCATTCCAAAACGGTTCCTATAATAAAAGAGATTCTGAAACGACCTGTATCGCATGATGATGATACTCATATTATGTTCTCAAACGTGAATCCTCGGAAAGTTGTTCATGTGAATGAAACTCATGGTTATGTTAAACCAAAGTTCATTCCAAATGAACCATTATGCAAAAATGTGAATTCAAATGTAGTTCAAGCTTCATATCTAAGACGTAAGTCTAAGAAATCTGTAACTTATTCGCAAGTGGCTAAACAACAGTTGAATTCAACTAATCTTAAAGTTTCTCAAGAAAATCAAAAGGTGCCCAAGACTAAGGCCTGGGCTGCCTTTTTGAACTAATCATTTCTGTTTGTGTGTAGGGTACATCCAAGACCATTTCTGGTGAAAACTGAATCATGGATAGTGGATGTTCTCGTCATATTACTGGGAATCTCGACCTCTTAACAAATGTGAGAAATATTCAAGGGGGTTATGTGGCATTTGCTTGGAATTATGGGGGTATGATTACACAGGAAGGTGATGTTTCGAATGGGCATGTTACTTTTGAGAAGGTTAATTATTGTGATAAGGTAGACCATAAGTTATTGAGTGTGTCGCAAATCTGTGACAAGCAATACACTACAATATTGACAGATAAAGAGTGTCTGATTTTAAAACTGGTGTATGTGATTCCCGAGGACATGGTTGTCATGCGATCTCCTCGATCGAATGATATTTATGTCTTAAATATGAGCTCTAAAGTATCCACATCGATCGAAACATGTTTTGTCTCGAAAGCAACCGAGAAAGATTCTATTCTACGGCATCATAGAATGGGTCACATACATGTTAGTAAGATGAACTATCTCATGGCAAATGACCTAGTTGAAGGTGTGTCATTGAAGAATTTTAAGTTATCAGATCACTGTGTTGCTTGCAAAAAGGGCAAACAGAAGAAAAAGTCACATCCCTTTAAGTTATTAAATTCTATTGATACTCCTCTTGAGCGACTTCATATGGATCTGTTCGGTCCAGTGAATCGTGCGAGTATTTCTGGAGATTGGTATTGCCTGGTAGTTACTGATGATTATTCACGATATTCATGGGTCTTGTTTATGAGTTCGAAAGAACAAACACCAGTTCTTATTCAAAATTTAATCACTAAGAACGAATCACTATACAAACAGAAAGTGAGGAGAATTCGAAGTGACAATGGTACTGAATTTAAAAATACTGTATTGGATTTCTTTTGTTTACAAAAGGGAATTCATCAAGAATACAATGCTCCATACGTTCCACAACAAAACGGTGTTGCTGAAAGAAAGAATAGAACGTTGATTGAAGCTGCTAGAACGATGCTGGCCGACTCAAAGCTTCCTATCCTATTTTGGAATGAGGCAGTGAATACGGCTTGTTACACACTCAATCGAGTTCTAACCGTTAAGAGACTCAAGAAGACCAGTTTTGAGTTGTTGAATAATCGTAAACCTAATTTAAAATACTTGGAACCATTTGGGTGTCCATGTACGATGTTCAAAAAGGATGTGGGAAAGTTTGATGAAAAAGCCATTGGGTATTTCTTGGGTTATGCTTCTCCTAAGAAACGAGTCTTTAAATTTACGTCTGGTTATGTTGAAGAATGGTACAATGTGGACTGTCAAAAGTATACTACTCCTTCTCAAGGGAAAGGTCCCGACTGGATGTTTGACTGTGATGGTTTATTCAATTCGTTTACTCCAACAACTGATCAACCAGATGAAGATTTAGTCCGTGCTTATTTTGAAGAACAATTGGTATTTCCAAAATTTTCAAGTTCTAATGATGTTGAAGTTCCAATTGATACTCCAACAGAATATCCTGATAATGCGTCTCCAGTTCTCTTCGACAATGCATCTACTTCATCTGTTGACACCCCAGTTGTTGATCAAGTTATCGAACTTGATAGTGATGTTTCATCTCATGACCTGGGTGAACACTACACTAATTTATTTGAAACCGTTAATGTTCCTAACAATCCCACTCTTCGAATTCATAATTAACACCCGAAAGAAAACATTATTGGGGAACTTGATGTGGGAGTTCAGACACGACATCAAGTTGCTTCATCAAGTGAGAATAATGTATTGTGTGCTTATGCTGACTTACACTCGTCTGGGATTGTAAAACTTGCTAAATTCACTTTCTTTCTATCTCAAGTTGAGCCAACGACTCCTCGTATAGCACTTCAAGATTCCTCTTGGGTAGAAGCCATGCAAGAAGAATTACAGCAATTTGCACGTTAGGGTGTTTGGGATCTTATCGACAAACCTGCTAGAGTCAAGAAGGCGATTCCGACTAAGTGGGTATATAAGTGTAAGAATGACGATCATGGGGTGATTGTGAGAAACAAGGCACATTTAGTGGTGCAAGGTTTTCATCAGCAAGAGCGTATTGACTACACTGAAGTGTACGCTCCGGTTGCAAGATTGGAATCCATACGAATTTTTCTAGCCTATGCAGCGTATAAGAACATAAAAGTCTACCAAATGGATGGAAAAAGTGCTTTTCTCAATGGTGAACTTCATGAGGAAGTGTTTGTTTTACAGCCTCCGGGTTTTGAAGATCCTGATTATCCTAACCGTGTTTACCGTTTAAACAAGGCATTATATGGTCTCCATCAAGCCCCGAGAGCTTGGTATGGCACACTCGCCGACCATCTGACGGATAATGGTTTCAAATGTGGGACTGTTGACTGCACTTTGTGTTATAAAAATATTGGTGATGATCTTCTCCTCGTCCAAATTTATGTAGATGACCTAATCTATGGGTCAACAAACGACACGTTGTGTAAGGAGTTCGAGAAATCAATGCAAACCAAGTTCGAGATGAGTTCGATGGGAGAGATGAATTTCTTTTTTGGGTTGCAGGTTCATCAGTCTGCGAAAGGAATCTTCATTCACCAGAAAAAATATGTGAACGATGCCTTAAGCCGATTCAAGATTACTGCTGGAAAAATCCCTTCTACACCTCTTCCCGTGGGTCATAATTTATCACCGGATGAATTGGAGGATGCAGTTGATCCTACCCTCTAT